>NC_056730.1:1080350581-1080648081 GCF_019279795.1 Protopterus annectens | reverse complement strand
TATTCCTAATCTTGTCCATCCTCGTCACACCCATTGCAAATCTTAACATCTTCAACTCTGCCACATCAAGCTCTGACTCCTGCCTTTTTGTCAATGCCACTGTCTCCAACCCGTATAACATAGCTGGTCTCACTACCCTCTTGTAGACCTTCCCTTTCACTCTTACTGGTACTCGTCTGTCACAAATCACTCCTGACACTCTTCTCCACCCACTCCATCCTGCCTGTACTGCACTTTCAATTACCATACTTCATAAGAAAGTACCATGTCTTGCTCAGACTGCTCTCACGAGAAGCATGAAACTTCTTATTAGATTGTAAACAGCTCACTTTAGCTAGATTGGGAAAATGCTGGATGTATAACACACTGAAGAAACTACAACTGCTACAAACCTCTATTTTTCACATTAACTGTGGGTTGCATCTTTAGCTTGTGCCCAGAATATAACCATACTTCATACTTCATGAGTTAAAGTGATAAATTCAACTACTGAAAATTATGTAGCTCTGAAGAGAAACTGCAGTATCATTATGCTGGACAAAACTGTGTAATGTCACTGTCACCACCACATATGGGGTAGGGGCAAAATTGAGTGTGAAAATGGCTGCTATGAGTTAAATATTTTTTGTTGTATTTCTGTATGAAAAGCATGTGGAGTGACAAGCAGTCTTGCAGTGGTAGTAACTGGTGAAGTGATAAGAGCAATGTGTGTTTTTTATGGGGGGGGGGGGAGTGTGATAATGTGAGGTATTGCCAGCTATGCCAGGAGATGTAGGACAGTGGATGTGTAATGTATGCCAGCATAGCTAGCTGGAGTTTTGTAAAGAATTCTATGTCATCTGTATTTCAAAATGATTTGTACAGGTGATTGTGCTGAAAATGTATTTGTAAAGGTGCTTGTATTAAAAATATACCAACAGTGGGTCCTGCTGGACATAAAAGAAATACACCTGTATGTCTGACTGTATTGTAACTGTTGAAATGAATATTCTGTATTCAGATGCTGGGAGAGAAGGGGTTAATCTCAGTCCAGCTAACTTTGGAAAATAGTCTGAAATTAAATTACCTAGTTTAGGCCACAAAGATTGTATCTTACAGTTCTGATTGCAACCACAGACAAAATGTCTGTGAAAACAAGGACTAGGAATCATACTGTAATGCTCTTAGGGGTGAACTAATTGCTACACTGGAAGGGAAGAAGTTTTTAAATGGTTTTGCAGCTTCCAGATGCTATAACACATCCTAGTAAAGCTCTGTGTGTGTATATTATGACACAGATGTGCTAGATTCTGGTTCAGTTTCTAGTAAAGGTGGTAGTGTGGGAATCAGAAGTCAGGTGACTCGCACGTGATATCATTCTGTAATCCAGCACTGAAATGGTGTTTTAATACTAAATGAGACAGACATCTTAGGGCAGTCTGTTTTTGAAACCTGATGAAGAAGGATCACTCACCCACTTCATCTTGCCTTGCTTTAGTAAATAACCAGAGAATGCTAATTCTTTAGATCAGTCAGGAAAATAAAGTGAGATTAGTTGATTATTGTATTTCTGTAACTGAGTGAATCTTTCCATCGGTGTTATCTTTAATATTTCCTGTGACTGAAACTCTGGAGTTTATTGTAAATAGATATTTAGTATGTTCATGTTCTTTTATTCTGTATAATTAAATATATTTAAACTTTTCATTGTGGCTGGTCTTTTAGCGAATATTTTAACTTTTGAGAATTCTTATATTTATTTGGTGACACTCTGGCCACTCCTGAAAGTCTTGCTGCATTGGTCAAACACTACTATTTGTATTAGTTTTAATTTTACTCAGTATAATTGGGTACCCTTGTAAGAGCCTTAGAGTAGCTGGCTTTGTAGTGTTCTGGTGGCAGTATCTACCTTATAGTTTGGGCATGGGGGCATAGCTGGTAAATCTGTGCCAGCTTTTCCCAAGTGTGTGTGTGTGTGTGTGTGTGTGTGTGTGTGTGTGTGTGTGTGTGTGAGAAAATCAAATCTCAAAGACTGTGTAAGTCAGCTACTTGGAGCAGGGACACAGAGCATTGGTTTCTCAGAAAGGCTGGTGGAGGACTTGGTTGAAACACTTGGCTGAGGACTCAACTCTACAGCTGTGTCAGTGGGGAGTCTTATATGGGGCCAGGAGAGACAGAAGGAAACCCGGTCCCAGGACTGAGTATGCTCCCTGTGTGCTCTTAAGAGAAATAATGTTTGGTGCAGAGAGCTGCATCTAGAAATACTGTGTGTATCTATTTTTGTTCCACGTGAATGTCCTCACTGGTGTCTGTAGTGGGGATTGAGACTCCTTGATCACTGGCCCAGAGGAGGAACATCACAGTGGGTATTAAGGATATTTTGATACTTAGCCCTAGTGAGATAGACTCATTAACAGTCATTTTTGTCAACAAATAAAAAGGAATGGAGAATGATAACAAGAGGTTCTTTGACTGAAACCAACTTGGCAGGCATATACTGAACAGCTGGAGAGTGGGGGATGGATGTTTGTGGTTTGACCACTGGAGCTGGAAAGAGAGATACAGTGGGAAATGAGAGATGATTTTATTTTAATGATTCTGGTGAAAAGTGTGATTAATGGAAACTACCAAGTATGACCAAAAAACAGTATACTTATTCGTAGACTGCTGTGATTAAAGAGACTGCATCTTTGTAGATCAGGCTACAGAAAATTTATCCTAGATGGTGATCTCTCAGTTTTGCACAGATGCCAATAGTAAAAGTGACATGGGGGAAGAAAGAGAAACTAACCCTCCACCTGGATTCATCCTCCTTTCACCATATGATGTAGTGACTATGAAAAAGTCATGAAATGTCAGGTGGAGAAGCAAAGCATCTGATACTGTAAAAGTGCACTTCATCTTTTCCTTTCCCTTGGGGATTGGGGCAAAACTGGGAGGTGGGGGGTCCTTAAGTCATTGTTTTGAGGCTAGAGCTAGAGGACTACAACATCATTAACTATAACACTGGTGTGCTGTGGCTAGGGAACTTGGGAGACTGATACCATAACAACCATTTGTATCTGCCCTAATGATAAAGTCGTACTGGAATACAGAAACTGTAGAGAAATACAACTTCCACCTTAGACTGGGAGCAGAATAACTGTGAAACCCCTCCTTCCACATGCACCATGAGTACAAAAACAAACAAACAAACAAGCAAAAAAAGTAAGTCAATTACATTACCAGTAGCAACAGCAGTGACAGAGACATTTACTTTTATTAAACCTAACACTTGGTCTCCTTTTCTGTACAGTGATGAATTATAATGATACGGTGGTTTATGTCAACTTGTCTTTCAAACAATCACACATGGATCTTTGTAGTGCATCATTACAAAGAATGAAAATAGATATATGCTGTTGAACTAATATCCATATCCATGGTTTGTCCTAGAATGGTGCTGTCTTTTTTCCCTAATGCAATGAGTATGTGGCTTCATTTCAGCAGGTATTGTGACTGAATACAAAACATATTCATAGTTCACAGTCCAGCTAAACTACTTCAGAGCATACACAGAGAAAAAGAAATAAGCTGTCAGTTCCACAGTTTCAAAATCAGTCTGAAAAGCTTGCACATAACATGTTACAGAGTTTATCAGCATATCATGAATTACAGTGACTCATGTCCAGAATGCCTCATTTTCCCTCCAACACAATGTGAGTAGATGCTCTATAAGAAAGCCACCAATGAAACATGGGAACAGATTCCAAAGCAATAAATATCTGGGGCACTTCTTTCAAATGCATTTCTTTTTAGCTAATGAGAGATATTCACTGCAGTGGTTTTGATAATATCATTTAGCTGTGTATCTACAGTATATACAAAAGCGCATTATTATTTTTCCTAAATTAATTCATTTATTTTCTTCAGGACTGCTCTAGGTGTCCTGCTGTGTCACCAGTTCAGACCATCAGTTCAATGCTGCTGAATTGTAGATAACTACAACAGCCATCTCATGAAGAGCTGCTACCATCTTAGCACATGGGGAATGGGACAGAAGTAAATTACAGGCCTTCCTTCTGTATCTCACACACACACACACACACACACACACACACACACACACACACACACACACACACACACACACACACACACACACACACACACACCTCTATGGAGAATTTAGAGTTGCCAAAATACCTACTGCATGCCTGCGGCGTGTAGGAGGGAACCAGTGGAAACCCAGTGGACAGAAGGATGATGTGTAGACTCTGCACAGAAGGCTCCCCAGCTGAGGCTCGAACCAGAGAATCTCTTGCTGTGAGGTGACAATGGTGTAGTGGTGTATGTTAAAATCAGAAATCTTAAAGCCTGATGCCAATAACTGGACAAGTAATATTCCTTTCATATGGCACTTCTTGCTTTTGTTTTATCCTTATAAATACCTGATGTACTTATGACTTAATATGGCAGAAAAATCCAGCTCCCCAGAAGCCCACTGGATAACAACAGATATATCATGCTGGAAGACATTTTCACAAACTAAGTTACTTAGAAAGAAGTCTTACTTCAGAAGTAATGCACTTCCTACAAATGCTTCAGTTTAACTACATCTCATCAGTTTATTATTTTGATAACTATGCTTTACTTAACTACTCAGAATGGGAAGTTCTGGTCACAGAGGCAATGGAAGCTGCTGAAGACTGGGGGGGGTGAGAGGGGCACTTAGTGATCTAAAAAGGGCAATTTTTTAAAACTATTTACTACCACGACATAGTTTCACTTGGAGGACATTTTAAGCTTAGACAGTCTCCCTTTTGGTGCTTGTATTAACATTTCCTGATTGGTCTTACCTATCCCATGGCTGTTAATTGTATATTAGCCCTAATGAGAATAAATGTGATCATATTATAGATAATTTGAGGGGACCCATGTAAGGAATGCAGCATTTAGGAACTGCCTCTATCCATTAGTGGCATGAGGGGCAATCCTGGAGTACATTTTCTATTGCCCATCCTTAAATCCAAGTTGCATTTGGATATGGACAGGGATGAGCTTTGTTTTACTTGAATAGATAGTCTGTTCTGGAACAGTGGCAGCCTCTGTGATATATATCCATCTCTCCACAACATTCAGTTTAGATACCTGGACTGAGTATTTCTGATGCCATTTGACTTGTTGATGTTCAGTAGGTTCATCTGTATGCTTTGTATGCCAGACATGTCACCTCTAAGCACTCTGTAGGATACTGAGTATAGTAATAAATCTTTGAGGTGGTCCATGCAAGACCTATTGTTTAGGACTTGTATCCTTTTAGTAAGGTGTCTCTGTGGGTATTCCAATTGTTGCATGGGTCTGGACAGATACATGCCAAAGTGGGCATTATACAAAATGATTGACATAATGAGAGCTCTGTAAAGGGGGATAACAACATCTCTAGATCTAGTCACAATCAATTTGTTTATAAGCTGTTCAATATACAAAGAGTTTCCTATGACTTTGGGCACATACTGGTCAAAAATTAGGTCACTGTACACACATGTTCCCAAATACCAAACAACTCAGTCAGTTCTCAGGGGGCATTGTCAATTTGGCAGTTCCCTGGAGTAAATGACTTCCTAAAGGATATGATAATATATTTCTTGGAGTTTAGTTTCAAATCATGATTCTGGTGCCAGTTATTGTTTGGGACAAACCTTCCTGCATGATGGTTAAGTCATTCGGGGATTCAATAACTACTCCTAAGCTTGCAGTCATCTCAAACTTAGTCAGCCAAAGCCCTTTGGTATTTCCTTTTACTTTTGAGATGTATATGCGAAACAGAAGAAGTCTCAGCACCAAACCCTGGGGTACTCCATTGGTGACTGGTCTATTCCCCTATTTTGATCTCCTACATACTGTGAGCAAGCATACATGTATGCATTCTTTGATTCACCTTCCTGATTGCATTAACCTGATTGTATTAAATTATATTCCTTGTATAATGCAGCACCACTTGTTAGAATGTGTTGTTTTAAGTTTGTAATTTGGAATAGTTTTCTAGTAAGCAATGAAACAAAATGTATGAACCAATAATGACATAACTACCCATTTCAGAAAATTTCAACCATAAAAGGCAACTCAAACTTCTGTCATTACAATCCACCAATATCAGTAAATATGCAAAATCTCTGCAGAAGTAAGTCATCTAAATAATTCCACATTAAAGGGATATGTAACTAATGAAGAAGTTAGTGCTAGCAAACAGTTTTATATTTCATTGCTTCATCTACAAATAAAGTGCCTGTTGCCCTTGAAGAATAAATTACCTATGCTACATTAAAAAAATAATAAGCTAGTAATTTTGCAATGGGGAATGGATGGCAAACTGATAACATAAACATAGTTACTAGGTAACTCCTCCAAAGGAGGACATTCAAAGGACTGCAGCATCCACTGCCTTCAAAGTACAACACAGTACAGTATCAGTGATCTATATGTATACTGTGGAAGTAGAACCCACAGCCTTCTGCAGCAAAAGCAAGTATACTACCTGTTGTGCCACTAACAATGCAGACAGCTCTGCATAAGTAGCACTAAACTTTTCTTCCCCTGAAGCTCTCAGCTCCTTGTAAAATTCACTTGACTCTCAACTAAATCTCTCAACTTCGCAGCACAAGAAATCTGGAAAAAGCCAAAATTTATTGGAGTGGGGCAAAGGCCCAAAACCAGAACACATTTTAAATATTGCTTATATAATCTTAGAAAGTTGCTAAAATAAAGTGTTATGTGTTACCATGTGTTTCCTGAAAGATAGGAAGACTGAAACTTAAAGGGATATCATTCTTTAGTGAAATCAGTTCTCACTGATTTGCCAGAAAACCACAAATTTTAAGAGGAACAGACCAAAAGTATGAGCCAAATATTCTGTAAAAATCTGGACAATGGAGAGCTATGGACTCAACTTCCTGAATCACAAGTGGTGGTATGGGTGGAGAATTCAGGCTCTTGTTTGAGTCTGAGTAACACTAACCACCAGGTATACCTAACTGGGGCATTTTACACACACACACACACACACACACACACACACACACACACACACACACACACACACACACACACACACACATACACGCAATTAAGTATACGACCAATTGACCTAACAGCTTGTCTTTGTGATGTGGGAGTAAACTGAAGCACCCAGTGAAAACCTACAAAGAGACAGAGAGGGCATGCAGACATGACATATAAAATACCACATCTATGAACCAAACCAGAGAAGCAAGACCTACGAAGCAGAAATGCTAGCCATTACACTTCTGTGCTGCCCTCAGAAAGCTTTTAAGCTGCTTAAAACCTTACCTATCTTCAGAACTGTTTCAGTGAAGTGTAGTCCTTACAAATCATAGCATCATATTTCAAAACTTTAGAATACTAATCTGAAGATTCCTAGCAATGTTAACCACAGGACTGTAGTTGGTTATCTAGTGAAAGGGCATATTCCTTCAGCATAGAATGAAACATCACATTTTAGATAAAAAAAAAAAAAAAAAAAACAGGAAACAGCCATTCACAAATAACAGCACTCCATTTGCAGTGCACAAACAAAAGCATCCCGTTTGGATATGAGTAACTTCCCTATTACTGCACAAATGTGGATTTTAGCTTAAACCGGGCTATATCATTTTCTGCACATTATGTGTATTTTTCCATTTTGCCCATTTTAATGAATGTAGGGTGTGGCTGAGAACAGGCTTGCAGGACCCACCTCAATTCATTTACTTGACAAACTAAACAAAAAGAAATATCCCTGTATCTCAGGCATCTCTTACCTGTTAATTAAAGAGCTGGCATGTATCCATATTTGCACTGACCTCCAAAAAATATTGAGTTGTAATACTTTGCAAGCAATGTGGTTAAGTGTTGTCTTTAGATTGCTAAGAAAAGTTTTGAGGTTCTTATCTGATCAATTGCCTTTTATTTCTATTTTGATAATAGTCCAGTGCCTGACAGTGTGGTGTTAAATAAATAAACTAATAAAGAAAAAGGAATGCATTTGGAGAATAAGGGGCTGAATGAAAAAAAAAAAAAAAAATATATATATATATATATATATATATATGTATATTTTCACCGTATAGATATCTGATTTTAAAGTAGCCATGGTATGATATGACTTGCATTTTAAGCAGAGGTGCTTTACCTGTTTGCTGTTTGAAAGCTAAAATAAAATGTGTGATGACACTGAAAAAAGGATACACAGAATGGTAGAATCATATTCTGCTGGAAAATTGGTGTGGAACAAAAATATTCTACTGCACTACACAAGTCGCTCTATGTTTCAATGAGTAAGTCACCCGAGGTGCTTAAAATCAGTGAACAAAACAAAACATTGTATAAAGTACCTTCTGATATAACCAACAAAAGCAACTGCAGCATGCATAAAATAAGCCTGTCTTGGTTCTACTATAATGGGTTTGGGTGAGTAGAAGACTTAACACATTTATAACGACTGCTCTTAAGTAACTGTATGCAAATATGCATTTGCTGTGGGACTTTTGTTTTTTCATTTTCTGACAAGATACTGCTGTATTTCTAAAGTTTCTGTTTTCCTTGAGATTCTCTCTTGGGTCTAATGTGATCATGAAAAACTCTTTTTAGTTAGTTACCTTGTTGCATGACATTGCATCAACAGTCCCCAAGTCACATTTCATCTGGGCTATCTTATCTGAGCAAAGTTCAAACAATGTTTATCTATACTGGAAGTTTTGTTACACAATGAATTTAGCAGAGGACAAAGTTGCCATTCAGAATAAAATAAAAAAAGTGGCCAACAATCTGCAGCTTGAGGCAGCCATACCCATATGGTACAGTGCTAAGGGTGGATGTATTGAAATTTCAAGGTAAAGATAAAAAATAAAGACAGCATGTTAAATTTAATTCATTCTTATAACTAGGGATGCACACATGGGTGTGAGAATGAGGAAAGGGAAAATTGTGGGTTGGGAGGGTGGCCTAATGGTTAAGGTGTTTGCCTTACAAACACAAGGTGCAAGGTTTGAGTCTCACAAGGGATAATTGGCTAGGCTTAAAATAGCTCACAAGGGAGTTAGCCTAGTACTAATCTATGAACCTATGGATGTACTATACTGTTTGAAGTGAAAAGCAGAATATAAATGATGTGGGCAAACAATGAGGAGAGAAGTATATGTAGTAAATGGTAAGGTGAAAGACAGAGAGAGATAATGCCAACATAAGGAACATTACTTCATGGAAAGGATGGTAGGGCTACTACTATTAATTACAAGAAAAGGATCTGCAGTCATGTCCAAAGGTTTCCTAGGAACAAAGGGTAGAAGAAGTGCACAAGCCTAGATGCGACATGCATGCAAATTTGGTAAAAGACTTGCAGTGACTTTTCATTTCTATTTTTGTATGTTTGCGTAGTAATTTTTCTGAGATTTTTCCTAATATCATTCATGTGAATTTTATGGCTTATGAGTAAAAGTACAAAATGTTCATGTGCTGCACAGAATATGATTTCACTTAACAGAACAAATTTGCCTTTGGGAATGCAAAATAACACACACGTATTAAGCTGACTGAAAATTACTATTGCATTCATGACTAAATTTGTAGTCACAGTAAATGACAAGGCTCATGCTTATAATTTTTATATTTTTCTTTTGTGTTATAGTTTCATTTGACTTGATCTTACAGCTGTTTCAGCCTAAATTTTTGAAAATGCTCAACTCTGCTCATGAAATGCCTTCTTTATGACAACTGCTGAATCATTGTTCAAAGTAGAATTATGGACAGTTACTGTAACAGATGATGTGATTTGGTTCCACAAAATGTAATGCTTAAAAACACCTGTCTGTAGAAAAAGACAATAATAAACTGCCAGTGCCAAGTTAGAGCAGAGAGTTGATACATAGGTTCATAGGTTCATAGCAGGTTACTAGGCTATTGGCCCTAGGGCTTTTATAAGCCTAGCCATGTTATACCCTTCTTTCCTTATTGACCAGGTTGTATGGTCTACATTTGCAGTGCAAATCTATGATCAGCACCAACTGCCCTTATCTAAGAGGGACATAGTGACATCCCCAGGGTAAATTTATGTTCTCCTATCTAGTTGTTTAAGTTACACTTAAATAGGGTTATTGAGGAGCTGTTTTACATGAATTGGGAGTTTGCTCCAGAGGAGTGGCAGTCTCTGGGAGACATATCTGTCTCTCCAGCATGTCCTGTTAATGTTGTAGGCTAGATTAATATCCCTAGAGTGAGTGAATCTTGTCCCATTTGACTTGCGGATGTGCAGCATTTTCATTAAGGCAGGGTCAAAGACAGCTCTGTTGGCCAAGCACAAATCGCCTTTCGGCAGCCTATAAGATACAGAGTACAGTGACAGGATCTTCAGTCTGTCCATGTAGGTCATGTGTTTAAGGCCCTGAATTTACTTGGTGAGAAACCTCTGAGTTTTCTCCAGCTGCTGCAGGTGTCTGGTGAGGTACACACAGAAGGGGAGCATTGTACTCTGTAAATGGACTGATGAGGGATGTGTACAGGGAAGTTATAAGATCCTTAGCTCTAGATGTGATGCCCTTACTTATGAGATGTGCAATATAAAAAGCCTTCCTTACCATCATGGGCAAATGATGATCAAAGTTAAGGTTGCTATCAACCTGTGTTCCAAATCTCTCACCACAGGGTTTGAACTAAGGGGGGTACTGTTAATATTGTAATTTGCAGGGACTTCCCTTTTCCAAAAGGGATGATAATGCATTTTTTTGCATTTGGTTTAAGTCCATGGCTTTGGCACTAGTGATTTTACAGTAGTATTAACCAGCATGGTCAGATTATTCTTTTCAAAAAGCTAAGTGTGATAATAAATATCAGAAAATGTGTTGTAAATGTATAGCAAAAAAATTAAGGTGTAACAGCATTTAATGCAAAACTATTCTTGTATACAAAAAAGTAAAACAATGTAACACATCTAATCACAAACAAAAATGGCAGTTAGAGAAATGCAGAAATTGTATCTGAGAGATGCTAGAATAAAAGCAAGTTACATGTGGAGCAAAGTCAGTCAACTAGGTACACTAAACAAAATGGTGGATTGTGATTCAGAAACATACCAGTTATGGTGTTTGCTATACTACTGTTACCTTCTACCATCTAACACCCCTTTAGAGATTGATAGCAAAAGAAGAATGGAACTATCCCTCAGCCTATGTAAATGATTCTTCAGAGTAATTTATGAAGGTGGTGAGAAGATACCAGATGCATGCCAAAATATCTAGCTCACAATAATTGCATCTGGCCAATGCAACAGTGTAGGTTCTGAGCAGGTTAAGAAACACTGTGGCCATCAGACAGGACACATTGGGCTAGTGGCATGCATTGTTACACAGCAGGCATTTAGTTCTCGCAGTCACTCTTTGCCCCTCTCTTATCCACAGTGCTGCACTATATTCTCTGCTAGGGCTGCACATTCCTGTACAACATCTTGCACCGAGGAGCACCCATAAGAACCCTGATGTTAAGCAGCTTAAGCAGCAATGGGCATGCACTAGGGCCATGCTGCACTGAAAACCTCTTATTTTGCTCGATTCATGTTCCACTAAAGGAGTGGTCATTGATCTGTGTATCAGAGTCTCATGCCAATGCCATAACAGCTTATTCATGAATCCCTCCCAAAATATGCATCATATAAACAAAGGAAACCTCCAAAGATGTCTGTTTTTTATCCCGTTGAAATACTGTACTAAAATAAATTACAGAGTGACCTGAAATGATACAAGTTTTTATTTATGCATTTATTTTATTTTATAAGCCAAGTAAACTCTAGTGTGCAAAAATGACCTATTACAAGGGTAACTCAGGTAAGTACTATCCATAGCACAAACGTAGACATAGCTCACATTACTGAGCCACTTTAAATACTATGTCCTTTACATACAGCTACTGAAACAGAGAGGAGACAGATTCCACACAAGCAATGTTTGTACATCAATATGCATAGGGGAGGATACGTCATGGAAAAAAATTACAAAGAAGCAGCATCAGTGAAGAACAAAGAATGGCGACTGATAAAAATGAAGGTGAAGACCCAAAAGCTCACTCAGAAAAGTTGCAAAAACATAACTCTGAAAGGAAAAGTGGATTTAATTACTCAAATACCAAATGAGATGTGACAAGATTCTGGGAGCACAACAGAAAGAAACAGCAACAGGCATTCCAACTTCAAGGAATATGAGGAAGTTCAAAAATATGACAAGGTGATTTAGAGACAGAAATAGAAGTTATGTACTTACCATAACGTTCCATGTGAGTTGTTTATCTCGCCTTTATTCTCACTGATGGGTTCAGAGCCGATCCTCGGCTCCGACATGGCTGATAGCAAGCTCAAGGTTTGCCAGTAGCTCGAGACCAGCCACTTATCCCACAATGCACTGCTGGAATTACCTCAGATCTTGTTTGCTGCGAATAATAGTCTATACATATATATACATATATGCAACCTATACATACTCTCTTATATATATCTACAAAGAACAGTTCCCAAAGGGAAAAAAGAAATATTGAATAACCAGGATGGCACTAGCCTCAATGTCAACAGTCAGCCAGGAGGGGGAAGGAGGGAGGGACGTGAGAATAAAGGCGAGATAAACAACTCACATGGAACGTTATGGTAAGTACATAACTTCTACATGTGAAGTTGTTAAATCTCGCCGTTTATTCTCACTGATGGGTAGCGTCCCTAGCACCCTCAACCCTGGGTGGCTCATGGGAGTATGTTCTTCAATACCATAGAACCAAAGGAAGACCTGTCCCTATAAGCCTTATCTACTTTGTAATGTGTGATAAAGGTATGAGGCTTAGACCAAGTGGCTGCAGCGCAAATATCATCAAGGGGCAATTTAGCTTGAAAGGCAGAAGAGGTAGAGACAGCTCTGGTAGAATGAGCTTTTGGTTTGTGCATTAAAGGCATGTTCGTATTTTCAAAAACAAAGGATATACAATCGGATAACCATTTGGATAAGGTTGTTTTAGCCACTGGATTGCCTTTTCTTGCTTCTGAGAAGGATACAAAAAGTTGATCTGATTTCCTAATATCCTTAGTTCTGTCAAGATAAAATCTGAGATGTCTGTGGACATCAAGTTTGTGCAGCATATATTCCAATTTGTTAGAGTGGTTGGGGAAGAACACTGGTAGTTCAATGACCTGATTGATATTTGACTCAGAACAGACTTTAGGTAAAAATGAGGGGTTTGTTCTGAGAGATACTCTATCAGCATGGAAGATCATGTAGGGTGGTCTGATGGATAATGCTTGACGTTCTGACACTCTGCAGGCAGACGTAATGGCCACAAAAAAAATTGTTTTCCAAGATAAGAATTTTAAAGCACAAGAAAAAGCTGGTTCAAAGGGAGGAAGAATAAGCTGAGACAGCATAAAGTTTAAATTCCAGTGAGAAAAGGGAATTTTGATCGGAGGTCTCATATGAAGAATGCCTTTAAGGAAGGTTTTGGATAATTTATGACTCATAATATTTGAGCCATCAAACCCAAGGTGAAAATTTGAGATAGCAGATAACTGAACTCGAACTGTAGCAGCTGCTGCCCCTTCCTTAAAAATTTTTGTCAAAAATTCCAAAATCGAAGATAGCGGAGCTCGAAAAGGGTCAATGTTCTGCGAGTTGGACCAAATTGAGAACCTTTTCCATTTACTGCCATATAGTTTCCTAGTAGTTGGCTTGTGAGAAGACAAGAGAATCTGTCTTGTATCTTCTGAAATTGAATGAAGCCTGGCAATTAGGGGAAGTGGATTAGCCAAGCAGTCAGTTTCTGGGACTGCAGAGAAGGATGAAGGTCTCCTGACGGGTGCGTCAGAAGGTCCGGAACTGGGTCCAGGATCCATGGATCCTCCAACAGATGATGGTGGAGAAACGGAAACCAAATCTGTCGAGGCCAGTAGGGGGCTATAAGTATAACTTTCCTTCCCAGCGATTTTTCTTTCTGTAAAAATCTGGGTATTAATGGGAAGGGTGGAAAAGCATAAAGGAGACCCGGGTACCAATCGTGTAAAAGTTCATCTCTCGGGGGATGACCCAGAGGTGGTATCAGGGCAAAGTAGCTTCTGCATTTTGAATTGGTGTGGCTGGCAAAAAGGTCGCAGCAAGGCTGGCCCCATTTGCGGAAAATCAACTCCGCAACCGAGACCACTCGTGAGGGAGTAATATTGCCCTGCTTAGCTTGTCTGCTATGATGTTGGATTTCCCCGGGATGTGCGTTGCTAACAGAAAATGCTGGGATGACACAGCCCATTGTCAAACCCTGAGGGCTTCTCGACAAAGGGGGTAAGACTTGGTTCCGCCCTGCTTGTTCAAGTACCAGACTACTGACATGTTGTCGGTCTGAATTGCAATAGTCCCTAGAGGGAGAGAGTCCTGAAAGTACTGCAACGCTAGAAGTACCACTCTCAGATCTAGAACATTGAAGTGCAGATGTGATTCTTGATCTGTCCATGTGCCTTGGGCAGTCTTTCCCTGAAAATGCCCCCCCCCTCACCCTATTAGGGAAGCGTCCATGGTCACAGTGGCTACTGGGGGGGACGACAAAGGGTCTTCCTATTGTAACATGAAGAGACATCAACCACCACCGAAGGTCTGTTCTGCAAGAATCCATGATAAGAATCATGTGGTGCATTGGTAATTTCTGGTAAGACCACTGAGCGAAGAGGAGCCATTGAAGGATTCGCATATGCATCCTTGTGAGTGGTATAGCCAGGATTGCTGCTGCCATCAAACCTAGTACTTTCAATATCTCCGCTGCTGTAGCTTTGTTCTTTGACATCAGTGAGCTGACGTTTTGGTGGAGAAGAGAGACTCTTTTGATAGGGAGATGTAGAGTGGTGGTTGAGGTGTCTAACTCTGCTCCTATAAAAATGGTATGCTGAGATGGCGATAAGGCAGACTTTTCAAAGTTGATCATAATGCCTAATTGATGGCAGAGTGTCAGGGTGTATTGTGTTGCCTGAGTCAATTGATGCCTGGTGGTAGCGGTGAGGAGCCAATCGTCTAAGTATGGAAACACCTGTAATCCTAGACGCCTCAGGTGAGCCGTGATCACTGCCATACATTCGGAGAACACTCTGGGGGCTGAAGTGAGACCAAAGGGCAGGGCTCGAAACTGCTAATGATTGGCTCCCAGCCGGAAGTGCAGATGATCTCTGGAGTGTCTATCCATCTTTATGTGATAGTACATGTCGTTGAGATCTATGGAGCACATCCAATCACCTTTCCCTTAAAAGGGAAGAATGGACTGAAGCGTGACCATTCGGAACTTCTCTTTCTTTACTAAGTTGTTGAGTCTGTTGAGGTCCAAGATAGGTCTCCAGTCCCCTGTTTTCTTTGGTACCAAAAAGAATCTTGAGTAAGTTCCAAATCTGACTTGTTCTGCTGGGACTGGTTGGATGACTCTTTTTTCTAGCAATCTGTGGACCTCTACAATTGATTGTTCCCTGAGATTGGGTGGAACATCTGGGATTTTTTTTTATAGGAATGGGAGGGGTAAAGAACGGTATGAAATATCCTCTGGAAATTATGCTTTGTACCCAAGTATCCGATGTTATGTTTAGCCAGGCTTCTGGGTACAAAGACAAGCGACCCCCAACTGCCTCCAGAGCCGAAAAGTCGGGCCCCCTTTGAGGGGCACTGGTAGAACTAACTGGAGAACTGACCCCTGTCTCCCTGTTGCTGCGGACCCTCTCTGCCACGGGGGTGGCGTCTTCTGTTATAACCCCCTCCTCTGGTTCTAGAGGGGGTTTCACCACTTGTGTCCTGAAAGGCTGCCTGAGTTTTTCAGAACCACATCCCCCCCCCAGGACCCTTGGGGTAGGGCCGAGTAGGAGTGGAAAAACGGACCCCAACGGCAGATAAAGTCTTGCCTTCCTGTTCACACCTGGTTAAAGTTCCCTTTACTTTGGGCCTAAGCAGTGATGAGCCATCGAATGGGGTATTAATAAAGGAAGACTTGAAGGGTTCCGCAAAGGAACAGAGACGCATCCAGGCTTGTCTGCGAAGTGCAATGCCCGAACTAGTGGCTCCACTCGAACCATCAGCTGCATAGGATATGAGACGCATGGACGAGTTCATTATTGAGTTTAGGGTAGCAAGCTGGGAATTGACTTTGTCGGCTACTCCTGCAGCTACTGTACCCTGGAGAGTATCTCCTAGCTCTTTCAGGAGATCTCTATATAATCTTGTAAAATGGGTCAAGTAGTTCAATGATCGCAGAGAAAAAGTCGCTGAACTAAACATGCGCTTCCCATATCTATCCATAACCCTAGAATCTCTGTTAGAAGGATGGATAGAAGAGGATGTCTCAGATACTTCCTTTTTGGTGGCTGCAGCCACCACCATGGCATCTACAGGCACTCCTTTTGTCAAAAATGGCTTATCCACTGGGGCAGATATGAATTTGTTGGGTCTACAAGGGACAGGTTCCATGACCTCCGGTGACTCCCATGCCTTACGAGAGATCAGTTCCATGAGCTCATCGTAAGGCAGAGACACCCAAGAAGTGGAAGGTTGAGACCCAAAAGCCTTCAAGAGCACAGACTCATCCTCAGTCTTGGACTGCCAATTGCCCCTCTGACTAAGGATTTCTAGTATCTCTGCAAAGGAGATATCCTCAGAGGGGGATCAAGAGGACCCTTCTGACTCATCTAAGTCCATGTCAGATGTCAAAAACTCCTGTGGGGAGTCTAAGTGCCTCCTCTTGCACAGTCTCTTCCTGGGCACCTCCTCAGTGGGGGGTCTGGGGAGGTCTCAGAAGAGCAGGGGACACCCTGTGGGGGTACTTGAGGCTTGAGGTCTCTACGCTTAGAGGGGTCGGTAGATGTAGAAGTAGACAAAGGAGCCTGAGGGGAGAGGGAAAGCTGAAATGATGCTGATGTTGTCTTTGGAGACAAAACTCTCCTCATAGCATCGAAGACACCATGGCTCCGATGAGAAGGCATGGACGGACCCGAGAGTACCGTCCGATCCTCCTGCACCGAAACCCTGGGCTCTGAGCCTGAGGTAGGAGCCAAGCTCACCCAAGCCGAAGCCCCGAGAGGAAGAGTTGGCACCGACAAGTCGGTGTGACTATCCTCCGCTGAGCCGATGGGAGAGCGTCAGCTCCTAGAGCCCTCGGTCAGTGCTGAGGACATCTGAGTAGATGGAGCCAATAACCCCGATGCGGGTATCGGCTCCAAGGGTTTGACCAACATCGGTTCAACTTCCTTCGGCTCTGAGAGTCCAGTATGGCTCGGAGGAGGAGTAGACAAGTCCGGTTCCATGGTCTTCAGCACCGATGAGCTGGTCGGAGCCGACAAAACTTTGGCAAGTCCTGGTGCCTGTAAAAGCTTCTGCACCAGCCAGGCTGACTGAAGTCTTAGCTGAATGCACCGAAGGTGCTGACTGGAGCAGAGGTGAAGAAGGAACTTCAGAGATCGGCTCCAATACTGAGAGCTGGCTCCGAATCAAAGGTACACTCGGCTCCGATGACTGTGGAACCGATGACTCTCCTTCTGAAATTTTAGCCTTTTTGGAGACCTTATCTGAAGACTTGGATTTTGAGGATTTCGAGGACGTACTAGCACCTTCATGGCTACTTAAAACTTCTGAAAAAGATTGCTGTAGCAATCCCCTGTCTATAAGTTTCCTCCTTCTCTCCAAGAGGACTCTTGAAGAGAAGGAGTGACAAATGATACAGGTGTCTTAGAGATGCTTGGCCCCCAAGCAGTAGACACATTGGACATGTCCGTCAGTGACGGACATTTTCTGCCCACAGTCTGGGCATTTTTTGAATCCTGATTTGGGATGGGATTTCTCCCTATCATCTGACATACCGAAGAGAAAAACAGTAAGATAGATTCACAAACAACTAAGCCCAAACCGGGCACTATCTAAAACAGTATTTTATATATATATATATATTATATATATATATATATATATATATATATATATATATATATATATATATATATATATGAAAATAAATATAATACAGATATGGGGCTAAGAGGCCCCCAGAAACAGCCTAACTACTAAAGGGATTAATAGTAGGAAAAGGGGCCAAAGGCCCACACAAACTGAAAAGCCACAAGAAAACTTTTTAAAGACTTGCTGTTAATTTGTTTCTAAAATGGTCCGAGCTAGCTGGATCACCGAGATTTCTCTTGCAGCGGCAAACTAGATATGAGGTAATTACAGCAGTGGATTGTGGGATAAGGGTCTGGTCTCGAGCTACTGGCAAACCTTGAGCTTGCTATCGGCTGTGTCGGAGCCGAGGATCGGCTCCGAACCCATCAGTGAGTATAAACGGTGAGATTTAACAACTTCACATACATTGTTATAGCCAAGTACAAGAATTGAATATATGACATGGAGGATGAAATACAATTAGTGAGGCAGAAAAAAGATAAAGTGCAAAATACAGCAAGAAATGTCACATTATAGGAATCTCAGAGATACTGGCCAAGCAAAATTTGCAGAAACGGATCATAGATAAAACTGACATGTGTAATGTGGGAGGCAGAGGAAATAAACCTGCAGGTGGATAAAATGTACAAGGCTGGAAGGTTAATATGAACAGGTTAAAATCCAAAGCATGTGCTTTGTGAGTGCAGTTGCAGCTAATGCAAAATATTCCTCCCATCACTGTTCCTCCTTACACTTATTGAATTGGCTTGAACACTCACATTACCTCACATACTTACAATTAACTATAGTGCACAAAATTATCTTCAAGCCATCAGAGTACCCAGCTTTATTCACTACCACCCAAATAGGCCTCTTAGATCTGAGGACCAACTTTTCCTGAAAGTAGAAAAAACAAAATTCCCAGCTGGTCAGATGCTTTACAATTTCTCTATTGCCAAACAGTGGAATGGCCTCCCATTACAATTAAGGAACACCAGTAATGCCTCTTCTTTCAAAAAGTCTCTGTGACAACACCTCTCCACTCTTTGGTGCTGCACATGTCCCAGTCCTGCACCTCTCAAAACCTGTGTTACCCACTTTGGCCACTACTACTACCTCTACTGACTTACTCCTCTCTATTCATACTCCACTGCCTATTAGTATAATTATTATAAAATACCATCTAGGTCTATTATGCCGAAATACCTACTTGATAGAGTTATTGATTCTATGTCCCTACATGAATTCCTGAGCTATATTTCTGACTTGATATAATCAGCGTGCACTGTTATGCTGTATGTTCTTGCTTGCTACATCTTGCAAAAGATATCTTTTTTAGTTGTTAATATCCTTATAAAATGTTTACAATTAAGTAATTGACATGTTTGCTTAGTATAAATAACTGTAAATTATTGCGTGTATTCAACTGTATCTCTTATTGTACTGTAATCAACATAACTGTTAATGTTTTTTTTCTACTTATGTTTAACCAACTGTGACTGTGTATTCTTTTGTATGTACTTCTTATGTAGAACTTTTCTCTCTGGAATTCCACTGAAAATGGGCTCATTTCAGCCCAGTGGACCAACCCAGTAAACAGATAGAAATAAATAAGTTAATAATGAATTTAGAATAAAAGAGTTGCTCTTGGATGAAGTTAGAATGCAAATGGGGGAATAAGTTGAAAAACAGCAAATAAGGCTGTGCTCAGCTTCTTTCCAGAGCTTTACCAGAGAATGAAGAAAAATAATGATATGTGAGATTAACTGAGAACATGGGAGCTCCATTCTTACGTACTGTAGCCCAATAAGTCTGTACGTGTTATGGTAGTGGGTAAAACTGGCTTTCTTTAATGTTCAGGAGGTATATGAGTTTCCGGTAAGTCTGTAATGATCAGGAAGGTAGAAGGAATGACCAAGAAAGAGGTCAACAATTAAGGAAACCAACAAGGGCTATGATGAACAGGGAAGAAAGCTAACTAACCCGTTGTACCCCCTGCTATTTTCCCTGCTAACAAAAATAAAATAAAGGAACTGAAAATTTGAATGTTAGGGAAAATAAAAAGGTCTGTGCTGATAAAGAGGAGACGCCATGGCAGACAGATCACTTTATTGCTCAGAACTAATATTTTTATTTTAACATTTCACTTATTGTTTTTTAAAATAATTTTCTTTGTTATGTTATCCTTATTATAAATTATATGTAGTATACATGCCCCTGTTCATAAGGTTAAATGCCAGTAAAATGAGGCAGTATAACAGGGGTGCAGGAACATTTCATGAACAATTCAATACTTAACAATTTGGTAAAAAGTTTACAGCGGTGAATAACTACAAAAAGAAGTTATCAGCATGAACACTATGGCAGCTCTCACGTTATGAAATGCAAATCAAATGAGAGGTTTAAAAGCTGATCTGATGAAGTCCAGTCGGAGGAGAAAAGTGCTTACCATTAATAAGAATTGAGCTATTCTGGTGATTGAGTCTGTTTGAGTTTTTCTTCAGTACTTTTATAGAAGAATTAACATCTGAAGTTTTGGACCTTTCATTATTGTTGCTTTTCATTCTAAGTTTAAGACTTTTTATTTTTCATTTTCCTCAATAAATAAGGAAGTGAAGGCAGTCTGCTAGTTTCATGCTGGGACAGCCATCTCCTTGCATCTCTACTATGGTTCCTATTATGAAATGAAGACCAGTGAGTACTGGGAAGGAGGTACAGAGATGGCTACACCATTTAACATTTCAGTGAGCTATTGAACTTCTTCCTGAAGTGTGTATACGGAACATGGACTGCTAGTTGTATTTACTTATTTTTCTGTCTACTATTTGGAAAGGTGGGCAAAGTTTGTTGAAACAAAAGCCCTTTCACATTTCTAAACTTGGAAGAAAAGCTCCAATTGCTTGATATTTGTAGAGGGAGCCACGTGGTCCACCAATAACAAGCATAATGGGCATTGTATTCCAAGTCAATTGTGATGATTTTGAAAAATCAGTTCAATTTCTTCAAGTGATACTGTGACTTTACATTAGTAATATTAGGTAAGGAGAAGCAGGGAGCAACATCTCCTGTATGGGAGAGTTTTCCCCCCACAGGTAACAGAATTCCTCTATTTATTGAAGTAATGGTTAAGTCAGTCAGCTTCACTTTTCCACTCTCGGAATCATTCCTAGCTGAGGAAGTATATTAAACCCATTTATAGCTACTGACAAAATAACAATACAGATAAACTATCTAGATATAAATTCATGCAATAGCATTATTTTAAGAGACAAATCTGACAGTGAAATATTTAAAAAAAACCCCCCAGCAGACAACAAACAGTAATACAATACAGTGTCACCCTATACAGATACATACATTAGCACTGTTTTCAGAGGAGTGAGCATACAGGACACAGGGAAATGACAGTGATAATCAGATTTGTGGCAATAACGTCGGAAAATTCCTGTACCTCAATGAATCTATATTCATTTTTTTATTCATACATATTATCAAATTATAAAAGCACTGTGTACCATTTCTTTATAGGTTTAGTATCAGCTGGTTAAATATATTTCATTTTGGTTTACTTCTGAGTAATTGTTTAAAGTGTACATATTTAAAGTGTTAATTTGTTTGATTTTGTAGATATTCTGACCTGTTGAGCACAGTTTGTGCACTTGCTATTGGAACATCCTACATGTTTGGAAATGCACAATGTTTTGCTGCATTAAAAGCTGTCTTTTTGACTTTAGGAAAGAGTCTAGAATATGGACCCTCTACACATTTCTGTGAGCTGTCTGTAATTCCCTGTGGGCTAATCTTTAGGGAAGGCATAACTAAATATATTGAAACCTATGGCTTACTTTAAGGCAGTTATTTGTTCTGAACCCTTGACATTGATGGGTTATGACAGGTGCAATAGCAATATATGGCAATGTCAGAGGATTGGGCTGTATAAGACCTGTAATAATACCACAGTTATAAAATCAGAATAGTCCTGGAAATGTCCCACTCCAATTCTAGCACCAAGTTATGTCTGAGATGATTAAGGGCACCAGTTTGATAGGTTATTTTATTGATGACATAACACATGCTGTCAGAAAAAAATGTATGTTTTTGGTCAGTTAAGAAAGTCAGGTATTTCTTAATAATAGTAATAACAATCGTATGTGTTAACCAGCTCAGTCCACTGGTCATGCACAGCCCTTTTTCAGGGCTGACCTGGGAGCAATGTTTGGTTAAGTGACTTACTCACGGTCACACAGTAGGATAATGATTGCTGATGGAATCAAATTCTATAGCGCATGAGCTATTACAACCTTAACCTCTGCACCAACTGCCATTATAATATTGATTCTTCTATGAACTTACCCTTGAGGGACTAAATTATGACCTAGCAAGCCGTAGTCCATTGTTCCCTAAAACACTGTTATTTTTGTTTTTTGTTTTTTGCTTCATTTCTTGCCTTCGACATACATACATACATACATGCATACAAATATTTCAAGCATGGGCATTAAGCCCTTCTAGCTGGCCAATATACCATAACACTTGTTCCCATAATAAGTGTCCAGGCTGTTCTTAAAAATATCTAAACTAGTACTTGCTTTAATGTAATTTGGTAGTCAGTTCCATGCATCAGCTACTCTGTCAGAGAACCAATTAGTACACTTCTCATTCCTATAGAATCTTCTACACAGATTGTCTGATGATTCTCTAGCACTTTTTGATAACCCCAAACATTCCCAGAGGTAGTTGTCTCTAAATGCCCTATATACCTGAATAAGATCTTCTCTTAGATATCTGTAACAGACGCTGTACAAGTTCAGATATTTTAATCTTTCTTAGTAACTTAAATTTTCACTTCCATGGATGCCCTTGGTATATTTCTGATATACTCTTTCCAGTTTAGTCATGCTTGTTTTCTTATAGTGTTTCCATATTGTTATTCCATACCCAAGTTTGGGGCTAATATAACTAACAAACAATACCATTATAATTTTTGATTTCCTAGACTTTATAAATCTTTTTATGCAACTTTTAGATCTATATCTATCATTAAGCAATTGGTTGATTTGATTAGAAAAATTTGTAGCTGAATATACCCATATACAGAAGTCCTTAAATGAGTCTGCAGTTTCAATCACTGTGTACTGTATTAAATACTGACCTTTCAATGTATGTCTCCCAAATCTCATATGCTTAGTTTTTGATGCATTTATCAGCATATTATTCTCCTGTGCCCAAATGGCCAATTTAGTCAAGTTATTTTGCAGACATGCCTTACCTGTAACACATGTAATCAGTTTACTCAATTTCAGGTCATCGGCATATAGACAGTAGAGCACCTCAGATGAAAAAGTTAGGTCTGAAAGATACAATCTAAACAAGTAAGGGCCTAGGACAGAGCCCAGTGGGACACCCTGACTATAACCAAGGATTTCACCTGTCCAGTTGCTGTATGATACTTGCCATAGCCTATTTGTAAACCATGCAGCTATCCATTTTATCAAGAGTACATCAATACCTAGTTGCACTAATTTATTGACCAGTGTTTTGTGTATGACCCTGTCAAATGCTGAAGTTAAATCTATATAAAATATATCACAAAATAATTTTTTCATTCATAGCCGTTATTATAGTGTTATAGAACATCATGTTACAGGTGGAAATAGATCTGTTTTCAACATATACATACTGATATACGGTTTCAAGTCCCAACCCATCCAGTTCTGACAATAACTTATCCAATATTACCTTCTCCATTATTTTTCCACACCATGAAAGTAGACTTAAGGGTCTATATAACTCTAGGTTTGCCCTACTCCATTTCCCCTGAAGGCAGGTTTAATAAGTGCATGTCTCCAATCTTGAGGAATCTCCCCATATTTATATGACCTAGTGAATAATAAATATAATGGTACTATAAGTTCTTGCTGAAGTATTGTCAGGTCATTGTTACTAATTCTGTCTCTTCCCTGTGCTTTGTTTGGATCCAGTTTGCACAGTTCTTTTTCAATATAATCTAATTCGATTCTAGTATCTGGGGTTACCTGGATGTCACTAGGACAATTTACTAGCCCTTTTGTGGAGCCAAACTGTTTTGCGTAAGATTTTGCAAATATATCTATAATCTGTTGTGTCTGACAATAAATTTTGGAATCTGCACACAGTTTATCACTTTGTGTGTCTTTACTCCTTCCACATCTTATGTATCTATTAAAAGGTTTCCTATTATGCTCAATATCTTTATATACATTTTCTTCAAAATTTTCTTGATCTTGTCTCATACTATGCTTAATTTGTTTATCCAGCTTGTTTATTTCAGTTTTCAAAGTTGTAGTTCGACCTCTCTTCCATTTCTTATAGTTTTTTGTCTTTCACCTTAATCAGATATCTTATTCTTATGGAAATATATCCCCCTGATGTTGTATGCCTAGATCATGATGTTAAACATTTTTTTTTTTTATTTCTTGCACTCAAACAATTTCTCTTTCAAAACTTTTCACACTCCATCTGCAGTTTTACCAATGAACACCTCAATCCAGTTAATTTTACATAGTGGCTGTTTTGCTTCCATATAATCTGTAATTAACCTTTTGTGCATTGGTTTAGATTTCAGTTTGGCAGAATTATCTAGCAACAAATTAACCTTTATAACCCCATGATCACTGCACATCAATGGTGATAAAACTTGACTTGAAGTAACAGTAATTTCTTTAGGAACACAAACGATGTCTAGTATGTTCCGTCCCCTGGTAATTTTTTTTTACAATCTGAAGCAATTGTTGTTCCTGAATATACGTTGTGAATAATTTCCTTACTAATGTTGTTGGGTTTACTATCAAATGTTCGAATGCACTCCGTGCGAACGGCGACCCCATCGACGCGTTTGCGCGAACCGAAACACCGAAACCATTTCGATAGCGAACCGAAACCGCGAAACTCCGACGATCGACATTACCGGCCGCGCAACACCTCCACACCCATGCTACCATGGGTCGGATGGGGGCGAGATTTTGCCGTTCGCACATCTGGGCGTCGGTGTAGTGACGTTCGCAGTTCCGCGTTCGGGCAATGCGCGTCGCACAAAACGGGATCGACAATTTGATAGTAAACCATGTTGTTGAGTCAATATTATTCCAGTCCGTTTCTGGTAAATTTAAGTCCCCAGCTAATATTATTCTTCCCTCCTGTGTTTCATGCAAGAAATGTATGAATTCCTCTAGGTCATCTGCACTTGACTCTGGTGGTCTATACATTCCAACAATTGCTTTATGTTCCATGGCTGTTTTTATTGTCACAGTTATATAGTCTATACTATTGGTGTTATCACTGAACGTGAAATAATCACAGGTCTCATAATTATCTTTAATCCCTATCATAACACCTCCACCTGATTTTTTGTTAGAATGTCTGTTACAGTAAACATTTATATCCTGACAGAACTGGTTTGCAGTCAATGTTCTTTAACATGTTTCACAAACAATAACATCAGTCTTGTGGGAACATAGTTAATTTTCTAATAAAAAAAAACTTTATTATTAATGCTCCTAGCATTAACAACCATCAGAGATGCATCAAATATTGCTATCTGTAAACTGTTAAATTTTCGACCTGGCATAAATCCTGCCTAGTGTTTGTCAAATACTGTAAAATATCTGCTGCAAAAATTCTCCTTCCTGATCTTGACAAATGCACGCCATCCTGTCTGAACACGTGTGCCCAAAACTATGCTCTACACATTTCCATTTTTTAAAACAGGACATTTTTTCCATGTAGGTGTTTACTCAAAAAATCTTTTCATTCACAGTGACCTGACTATCCTTTCTATACGTGATTTGTGAAAAATACGTCCTAACACCAGTACAAGATATACTATCTAAGAGGGCTGTCAGTTCCCAACTAACAATCAGAATCCTTAAAGATGACATAATTTGTACCAACATCCATAAAAATGGATATGTACTTCCTTACACTAAGACATTCTAAGACATGTCTCAACATCTTCTAGTTTTGCTCCTGGCAGGCATAACATTACTCGATGTTCATTATCATCTCTGCAAATATAAGTATCAGTTCCTGTAATAACTGAATCTCCAATTACAAGAATATCTTTGCTGACCATCTCTGAAGAATCTTCAGCTTCTAATACAGTGATATCTGCTCTATCAATTGTTACGAAGGATAGATCTTCATCACCATTAGTTTTATTAATCCCACTGTTTTCATTGTGTATTAAATTCTCATCCAGCTGGCATTGTAAATCCACAGCTTGAGCCATGGAGTCAACATCTGTCTTTCTCTTCTTTTTTCTTACAGTAATGTTCTTCAATCCTACCATGTCCAATTTTGATTTCTTCCTTTTCACCTGCCCCTTGCCTCTTTTTTCTATCTTCTCTGTTGGAAACATGATGCCTTCTTCTGTAGACTGAGGGTTTTCTGATAGAAAAATATCACCATTCCCTGTAACCTGTGTGTTACATAACAAAGCAGAATCCTTTTTAGCACATATTCTCTTTCCTTTACAGTCCTTAATCAGTTTCATTTTCTTCCTTGTTATTTGTTGTGAACTTCTTCCTTTCTTTCTTTTTTTGTTTCCTTTTAAACAAACTGGATCCTCAGATTGCTGAATACTTGCAACCAGAATTCCAAAGTTGTCAGGGGCATCATCTTGTTTCATAGGAGTTGAATGATTTTTGTAGACAACAGATGCATCTTTTTCTAAATGTGCTCTATTTGTTCTATGCCTAACATTATTTATCTCACCAGTCCAGTCATTAATATATGAAACAACAGTTCACCAAGCCATGTCATGTGCACAAGTGCAATCATCACCAAGTCGAGATTTGCTTCTAACAATGGTAAGCAAATCATCCAACTTTTGAGATGCGGAACACAAATCACCAGTGTTATCAGCTGTTACCTTTAAATATGCATAGCATTTATTACACTGTACAAGATATTTGTATCATTAATTGCATACCCATTTAAGGAATCCATATTCATCTTCAAATGAATAAAATATTGTAAAGAAAACAATAATCAAAAACAGTAACCACAGAATTGAAAGAAACTTAAATCAACTTCTATGACAAAAAAAAAATCACACTAGCAATATACAACTAAATAAATTAAGTACAGTAAAGTTGTTCTGACTATACATGTTCTGTAAGCCAGACAAAAGTTGTAATTCCCTCACTCTCACTCGCAATCACATTTCTTTTAACATAAAGATCAATAAATAACAAACCAAGGTAAGATTGTTTAGATATGCTCAGGATTTTCCTCTCTGCAGTCTGTATAAATTTATAGTTGTCTAAGCCCCTTGGGGTGGCTAGAGCTTGCCTGGCTAAAACCTCTCCCTTTCTAACAACAACAGCGAAATTAAAGGTAAAACAACAAAATATGAATCAAAGTAAGTCTTGTTAACAACTGAATATCAAGCTAAGAGACGGCACACCACCGTCTAAGCTATGTTTATAAAAAGCAGCGAGATGACTACGGCTTGAACAAGGCTAAACGTTTATTAACAATACATCAATAAAAACTAATCCAAAGTATGATACAGTTAAGCACTTTCATCTGCATAAGCAGATTTCCTCAGAACAATAACCACAGTTTAAATTCTTCCTTTTAAAAACTTTTTGGTGCCAATAATACATCCTGATATTTAAAGTGCTAGTGCATAGATTCAAATCACCTCCTCATGTTGTATTTACTATGAAAATTAAAACCAATATATTAACATCAAATTGCATTACTTTACTCTAATTTAAAAAAAATATAAAAACTCTTATATGAATAACAAATATCATCTTTAAAACCATTAAATATATATACATATGTACTAATTGTGTTACTATAAAGACTTAATATCTATGTTAAATGACCTAAACACTGTACAATACATCATAGTAACTTTAAAACTATTAATACATTGCTATACAATGTCACTTGTATTTATCTAATATTATAAACTAATATTTTCAATTCTTTATTGCAACAACAGAAAGGGTTTAATAGATATATAATCATTGATACCAGGTTTCTTGGTTGCATCTGTACGTATCTGCCATACACTTTCTCTTTTACGTAGCAAGGCTTTATAATTACCCCCACGGGTAGTAAAATTAACCTGATCTATTATAGCAAACCTAAAGCTATGTTTCTCACCCTGTTTACTAATATGTCTATAAAGTGCATTCTTTGTATCTTTAACCTTTATTTTATACAAATGCTCATATATGCGTTTTCTAAATTATCTTTCAGTCTTGCCTATATAAAAGGCAGAGCAGGATATGCATTTTGCCAGGTAAATAATATTACTGCTGTTGCAATTTCCTTTTCTAAATTTTATGTAGGTCTTGTTTATATCATCCAGTCTACACCCTTATGTTTCATTTATAACTGAACACTGGTTACATGATCCACACCTACTAGTGGCTTTATTTATCTTATATCCTTCGGTGTCCGTTGTGCCTTGTTGCAAAGACCTCTTAATATTCTTACCCATCTTATGCACAAAACATGGTTTTTCACCCACTACTTATTTCACATCAACATCTACTATTAAGGTGTTCCAATGTCTTGCAATAATATTTTTAATTTAATTCACGTAGGGTGAATACGTCAAGGTACATACTCTATTTAAAGGTAACTTATCACAATTTCCATCCCTTCCTTTGATATCATTCAACTCAATACCCAGTATGGGTGGATACTTTTTATCCCATTCATTTATGACATACCTTGAAACATCATTCAGCAACCATCCGGGATATCCCCTATTAGCAAACATAGAGGTAATAAATTTAATTTCTTTTTCCATAACTTCAAATTTTGAAGACATTCGAGCCGCCCTTATGCATTGTCCTTTAAAGATATTTTTTAACATATGCCTAGGGTGGTTACTTCAGTATTCCAAAAACCTATTAGAAAACGTTTCCTTCCTATATATTTCAGATTGGAATCTAGTATTGGTATGCCTTATGTATGTATCTAAATATGATATGTCTTCTGTACTGATATTATGGGTAAATTTTAAAAATTCACTCGTCTCATTTAAATAATCAATAAAATCTTTTATGATTTCCACTGGTCCATTCCATAATATAAACATATCATCCAAAAATATTGTATAATAAGATATATGTTTGAAATACTCACTACTAAATAAATGTTGATTTTTCCCATTCCAACATAACCATATTAGCAAATATGGGAGCACATGAGGCCCCCATAGCCACACCTCTGGTTTGTTTAAAGTATTCCCCCTCAAAATAAATAAAGTTGTTGTCCAGTACTATGCCCATCATATCGGTGATAAGATTAATATGATCCCAACTCATATTGGAGTGTTTTCTCAAACTACTACTACTATGATGTATTGTACAGTGTTTAGGTCATTTAACATAGATATTAAGTCTTTATAGTAACACAATTAGTACATATGTATATATATATTTAATGGTGTTTTTGCAAGAATCTTAAAGATGATATTTGTTATTCATATAAGAGTTTTTTATATTTTTATATATATATTTTAAATTAGAGTAAAGTAATGCAATTTAATGTTAATATATTGTTTTTAATTATCATAGTAAACACAACATGAGGAGGTGATTTGAATATATACACTAGCACTTTAAATATCAGGATGTATTATTGGCGCCAAAAAGTTTTTAAAAGGAAGAATTTAAACTGTGGTTATTGTTCTGAGGAAGTCTGCTTATGCAGATGAAAGCGCTTAACTGTATCATACTTTGGATTAGTTTTTATTGATGTATTGTTAATAAACGTTTAGCCTTGTTCGAGCCGTAGTCATCTCGCTGCTTTTTATAAACATAGCTTAGACGGTGGTGCGCCATTTCTTAGCTTGATATTCAGGTATTGTCTTGGATCTATTAGTCTTGTTAACAAGCTATCCCTTCTGGGTCTATATTAGGACATTGAATGTTCAAAATATCAAACTGTCTAAAGAGCGAAAATGCAGGACCTTGAATTCGTACAGCCCCCCACACCCCCCACTAAATATATATTCCAACTCCAAGACTGCACTACAGTGAGGAAAGGGCAAACATTCCGATCATCACTGTACTGCAATCTCAAAAAAAGCACATCGAGGTCCTGTATTTTCGCTCTTTACAGCGTTCAATATTTTGAACATTTGATGTTCTACTATAGACCCATCCCTTCCTACTTACAAACAGTTAAAAACAGTGATAACAAATACAATATAGATTCAAATAAAACTTCTCTTATCAGTCAACTCCACAGTAAATCACAAACCAAGGTAGGATTGTTTAGATATGCTCAGCCAGCTGACCATCAGGGAACCTTGGTTCCTTTCCTTGATCATCAGGCCAACGTACCCATCATAGCCTCATCCAGGCTTGCTCCAATAAGGCTTGGTGCTGGCAAGGACATCAAGGCACCCTGGATGGGATTTGCAATTGGCGGATTGTGTTGATTTGCTCCTCACTTCTGATGTTGGCAAGCCACCCCACCCACCCTAAAGAAGCAATCTGCTGTTGCTTCCCTGGCTTCCACCAGGGAAATCTAATTATGTTGCATGCATGTGTATGCATCCTTTCCTTCTCCCCTTCCAGGATGGGATAACCATTCACTTCTGACAACACCTCGGATTCTCAAGCCTCTACTTGAACAATGGCCATCTGCATCATAGTCAGGGCTTCATCCTCCTATGCCACAGCACTGGCATTATTTGCTCCCACCTCCAAGGACTGTGGTCTATGGGTCTACTACCTGTAACCAGATAGCACATTAGTTTTGCTGGGGCATTCCCAGGCTAGGTGAGAAATCTGTTAACCATTTTTCCTGCCCAGGAAGCCCTATTGGGCTATCCATTACCCCAGCAGTGAGAGTCAAGTGGTAGGGAGAGGGTCACCTAGTTAATCCCTTGGAGAGCCCTGTACTTAGGCTGCCTGAAGACTCACAACACTTGATTTCTTGAGAGAGGAGGTGTGCATGCTCTCACATACCTCCTATTCCCAGACTTAGCAAAGACGTCCATGTCTAATGCAGTGCAAACAGCCACTACAAGTGGCCAACTCACCGAGCCACTGATAGGTGTCACCAGTGTCACAGGACTCATAACCTCCCTCACCCCAAGACTGAGTAAGCTGGCATAAGCTCCTCATGTTCATTCTCCTCCACTTGGTTCCTTAGAGCATTAACTTAGTTTTGTCAGAATTAAAAACTATGTTAATACAGGATGACCAGTCTTTGAAGTTCATAATCACATATTCTTGCATTTTACACAAATCTCAGTTGAAGTCCTTGAGCAGAAGACTAGTGTAAACATTTTGACAAGCTTGTCACATATGATTCACTGATGAACAGAGACTGAATCATTGAGCTTTTGGGGCACTTCCACTACAAAAACTCTTTAGCTGAACATAAACATTTCATTATGTACTCTTTACTTTTTGTCCTTTAGATAATGGCCAGCACAAGCCAGTGTCTTATCAGCTAGACCTAGTTCAACTATCTTTGGCAGTGAAAGATGGACAGCTGTATCAGACTACTTGGAAAAGTCCAAGAATAGTGCTGTAGTCACCTCATCATCATTTCTTCTTAACACTATGAGACCTGTGAACTTTTTTGGGTGTGATACCTTAACTCATTCCCTCCAGTAGAGCTCTTTTGAGTGTGTACCTTTAACTCCTAGTGGGCATGGCTTCAGCATTTAAAAATTGAAGTTATCACCTTACATTTTTAACAAATACCCATTGCCAGAGGTCATATCAATACAATTGTGTTTGCTATCATGTATGCTTCAAGATAAAATTTTCCAATACCTTGTATGTAACATGGTTTTGGAATTATTAATGCAAATATGAACAGGCAATATTTGATGCCTAGAGGAGCAGTAGGGTGTAACTGCAGAAACGCCTGGAGAAGTCACTCGGCTGTAATGATGACTGGGCAGTAAACTTATGTGTAGCCTGTATCAACTCAACTTTTTTTTTTTTTTTTTTTTTTTTTTTACAGGAAAATACCAGAGTATCAGCTGTTCTAAATATGATGGCCTTAGAGCTTACAGAGCTTCTAAGAACCATAGCTCTTATCATTGATAGGCTTGCATGTAGACTATACTAGGGAATGAAACAGAGTCAGGTGAGACAGGGTGTTAGAATTCTAAAAAGCAATGACAGTAATGTCATGGCAATCGTTTTTTCTGTCATACTAGTTTTATAGCTCTGCTGCTGAGCATTACTAGCCATAGCTGAATAAACAGTTGAGACTAGAATGTCAAAAAATGTAATACTTCTGCCTGACAAATGGTAGATACACAGGAGCAGTACTTGAAGCTACTAAACTCTTCATTTTAGAAGAGGCAGTATAATTTAGCTCAGTGAAAGAAAGGGATCATTACAGTATCTATTAAGGAAAACCAATGACAGCCAATGAAAAATAATTATTGACAGTGAATATGGAGTCTGAAAGTAAGTAGTAAAACATATTTAATAATAAATAATAAAAAAGCATGAGAACACTGAGTATCTATTTACAATAAACACCAGCTTTTCAATTAACAGGAAATATAAAAAATAACACAGATGGTAAGACTCAGAGAGATACAGAAAGACAATACTTTAGCTAATATCACTATATTTTCCTAACTGCCTGAAAATTTACTGTTCCCTAGTTAAGTTACTTACTAAAGTAAGGCAAAATGAAGTGAGTGAGTGGTCTTCTCAGTTCCAAAATAGAGAGCTGAGTGTCATCTGTCACATCTCTCAACAGTTTCTAAATACAATTACAGTGTTGGCTACAAAATAACATCACATCTGGTCACCTGATTCTATAGTTCCCACACTACCCCATAACTCGAAACTTGAGCCAGAATCTGGCACAAATGTGTCACAATTTACACACACAACTTTGTTAAGGCTTATTCCAGCATCTGGAGACTGTAAAGCAATTCCAGTACTTCCACCCTTCCTGCAGAGACTAACAAGCCATTCTCTGGCACCCCAGGGTAGCAATTAGTTCATTACTAAGGGCAATAAGAGCATGAGCCCAGTCCAGACATTGTGCCTCTAGCTGCATTCAGACCTGTGAGATAAAATCTTTATGACCTAAGCCAAGTCATTTAATTTTAAGCTATTTTTCTTAAGGTTAGCTGGGCTGAGCTTAACCCCTTCCCTTCCAGCATTTTCTGTTAAAATATATATACTTCAACAGTTAACAATATAGTCTGACACACATATATATTTCTTTTCTGTCCAGCAGGACCCATTATTGATACATTTCTAACACAAATGACTTTGTAAATACATTTTTAACAGAAGCATTTGTACAAATCAGTTTGATATTCAACTGACATATAATCCTTTACAAAACTTCAGCTAGTTATGCTGGCGTATGTTACACATGCACTGTCCTAATATCTCTCTGGCATAGATGGCATTACCTCACATCATCACATCTTCTGTTAGTTTGTCTGGCTTAGATAGACTTCACACCCTGTATTCCCTTTTTATTTTTAATCAGGCAAAGACAAGGTGAATATTCCATCTCTGATAAACAAAGGCTGAATAATATTTTGTAGACATTCTATCTTTAAAATGTAAATTAGTTCAAAGCTACTAGCCTTACTGAGGGACCTAAAACGAAATGGCCATTGATGCTGTTGTTACAACTGTCACAGATATATATGATGCATTTACCACAAGTACTGAGCTGTGCTCATAGTGTACCAAATTGTTTGACATTGTACAGGATGACCAATATCAGGCCTCATTATTGCATAACTGCATATTTTGCAGAGTTGTACTTCAGAGAGCATTTCCAACAGACATGTTTGAAAAACAAACTTAGTACATAAACAGGCAATAGGCAATATAACATTTCACCTTGAACTTGTATTTAACATTCATATTAGCTAAATATTGCAGCAGCCTTAAAAAAATTATTCGCTTAATTGTAATTATGTATACGGTTGCACAGTACATATGTTGCTGTTTATTAGCCTTTGTTAAGTATATCATTGGGGTTCAGCCTGTGCACAGGTTAACATAAATTACAAAATAGAACAGTAACACCCGCAAGGTAAAGTTCCAAATGTACAAAACAATACTGGTAGTTTACACAGAGATTACTGACAATGAAAGGTACTTAACTTTTCATAGGTTCATAGGCTTATAGCATGTCTTTAACCTTATGGCTAAAGGAGTATATCAAGAAATTCTGCCACATCACCCAGTACTGGTGGGAAGTTAACAATGTGCCCTTTAAGGAGACTATCGAGTGAAAATTTGCTAACATCCATCTAGTCATTCAGACTAGTTTTAAAGGTTGCTAGGAAAGTACTCTGCTTAATAGGTAAGGCAGACTATGATATGTCGGGTTTGGTATCTATCATGCCATCTGGAGTTATTGATGTCATAGTATATGTTTAGGTCTCTAGGAAAGGGGGATCTTTACCACTGGTTTTAGTTAGGAGAAGGAGTTCAAAGAGTTCTGGGTTGTTCATAGCATGGAAGGATAAGTTGAGATCACCCCTCAGGAGTCTGTATGTCACTGAGTAAAGGGACAGGGCTTTAAGTCTATCAAAGAAGCTAAAGGTACTGAGGCCTGAGATCTTTTTGGTGAGGAAACACTGAGGTCATTCAACCTGGTTTATGTGCTTAGCGAGGTGCATACTGAAGGTTGCATTACATTCAATAATGAGCCTAATAGGGGCTGAATAACATGAGACTAACTTCTTTGGAACATGTGGAGATATCACAAAGGATAGGATGCAAGGTAGAAGGATTTTGCAACTACAAAGATGTGAGAGTAAAAGGAGAGACTTTTATCAACATATGATCCTAAGTCTCTAATGACTGTGTTCAATTTTAGTCAACTGTTATATACATGGGAAACAATAGTGATGCTAGATTAACCAAAGGAAAGTATACTGCATTTCTTGGCATTGAGGGTAAACTCATGATTACTACCCCAAGCATTTGTCTGGTCCAGCCCTTGTGAAGAACTTGGTATCAGAATTGGATTTGATATCCACCCTTACTTTGCAATCATCAGCAAATCTGGTTAGTTATAGTTCCTGGATATCAGCTTTTATGGTGCAGAAATATATATCAAAGAGAACTGGACTCATGAAAGTACCCTGCAGGACATCACCGGTGACATTATTTTTCTTCTTTGTTTTTTTTTTTTTTTTTTTATGTAGAGCAAACACCCTAACCTTAACAGTATTTGCTCTATCAGCTATCAAGTTACCAATCCAGTGAACTGTTTGGAGTATTTGTCAATACTCTCTAAGTAGAGGTAAGCAATGTGGACTGTATGCCTCTTATCCATGGCGTCACTAAACCTTTTAATGAACTCAACCAGGATGATGAGGCATTACCTGACTTTTATAAAGCCAAACTGGTGTGTATCCAGGGATATAAGGTCACCTATTTCATTGTTTATTAGTTCAACTACAATATACTAAAAGGTCTACAGCTTCCAGAGTCAGTAGATTGACCACCTTTATGCAAGGGCACCACAATGGTCATTCTCCACACCTCAGGGACATAACCAGTAGACTCAGGCTGAACATTTTATGAAGGGGTTTTGCTAAGTGAAACTTTATGTTTCTCAGCAAACATTTAGACACAACTTTTAAAATTTGAAAGCAAACATTCTTGAGTAGAATTCCTTATTTTTGAAATAGCAATCAACATCACATTTTATTAAGCTATGATTTATGCATAGTGGATATAACATGCTGTCTTGCAAAAAAAGCTTACAGAAACATATGTGGTTGGGGGGAGGAGTTTAGTGTGCAAAGTGAAGTCAAATATTGGGTGCCCTCAGGGTTGAATTAACAAGGTAATGACACCTCTTGGCATCTTAATGCTGTTACTAATGTAAAATTGTCATTGCTACTAGAAAAATAATGTTTTAAGTAGTTATCCATCCATTAGTAACATAAATTTTACAGGGTGATGTCACAAAGTAAGAATGTTTATTTTCTGTTGATAAATAGTTTCTAAGCATGTAGTCCATGGGTCTTTGATAAGCTTAGCCAAATTTCCCAATTGTTCCAGAGCACTATTTAACTAAGTAACTTGCTGAGAACTCACAGAGTAGGCAAATGGATACTGAAGGAATCAAACCCTAGAGAATATGAAGCAGCTCCTTAATAGCTCACAGCCTTAATTTTCAAGACTAACTTCTAGACTGAAAGTTTCTCATAGAACTCCTCATTCATCTGATCACCCACTCAGTCACATCCCAACCCTCTTGAATGCCTTCCATCTAGGAAAGATGACAGCCTTTTTCAACCACATAGTCAAAGGGAACTACTGTGGATATATTCCAGTGTGGGTCCAGACGGTACCCAGATTTAAAGTTTCTACTGCTAGCTCACGTAGTCCTGTCATATGGCACACAACCATCATGGTAGCATCCTACTCACTTCCAAAAATATGACATATTGCCTGAATGTTAGCCATGATCTCATTTCCATGAATGAATTACACTGACAACAGAAAAAGTACGATGCTCAAAGCACTTTTGCTTTACTGACCACTTTACTCACCCTATGCATTGGTTTATAATGAAAGTAATATATGCTAACCCTAATCCGAACCCTGCCCATTCACTTAACCCTAACCCTACACCTTAACCATAAAACATTCTGTAATTTTACCACTACATAAGACATGCTCAGACACTCAAACATGTACCAACACATGTACAACTCTAAATCTTTCCCCTTACCTAACCGTTACTCTAACCTTGAATCACAAACACTCACACAAACACCACATCTATCTCCTTCCCATATCTCCTGCTCTAACCCTAACTTGCAAACACTCAATCATACACCTAACCCTACAAGCCAACTTAGCTGTTTTGACAAAACAGACTTCTGATAAAGCGAACTTTCACTAAAATGGATGTTCACATAAAAGAACCTCCAGTCCCTTCTGTCAAACAAATGAATGTTTGACAAAATGACCTGCACCTATATATATATATATATATATATATATATATATATATATATATAGTGTGTGTGTATATAGATATATATGTATTTGCGTGTGTGTCCCCCAACAGGAAACTGGTTGTTTCATCAGTTCTTGTTTCATCAAAAGCAATGTGGGCTGGATTCAGAAAGTACCCAGCTACGAGTGGTAAGTGTTGCGGCAAAAAGGGGCATTTAGTGTTTGATAAAAACAGTAATTCAAGGGCTGATAAGCATTTTACCATGGTAATCACCACTGGTGGCCTGTGCATCGCTTTGGCACAGACAACTCTTCATTCACTTCCCCACACACATGCACAAATTCAAACATACACATGCGCGCACGTGCACACACACACACACACACACACACACACACACACACACACACACACACACAAACAGGCATACCTCCTAGTCACTCAACTGCCCCTATGTTATAGAATGTCCATGATTTTTTCTCTTATATCTGCCTTGGTTCCCCTCAAAGACTATTACAATCAGTCAATAATGTCAGATATTAGAGTTTCATATGTTTTTATTGTTCAGAACATGCTGAGTGTTAGGACAATTTTTGTTCTTTTTATATTTTAAGTGTCTTAGAGTAATGATTTAAAAGTCCCTGGAGTTTAGTGGTTTTGCTTGTTAATCTAGAGGAGTTTACATGTATGCCAATCAACTACCTCACACAGGTGCACACACACCTACATACACCATAAATGAGATACCCGATCACATGATCTCTCTAACTGACACACTTACCCAAGCACTCAGACACACACACACCCACACACACCCACACACACACACACACACACACACACACACACACACACACACACACACACACACACACACACACACAGATATTCACCTGAGACTCTCACACCTCTGCAGACACTCATACATACTGCCACACAAACATAAACACATTCTTACACATCCCACCACTACTGCTCCACTAAACTCCTTGACACTTCTAACATGATCGCTTTCATTGTCATTAATAGATGAATGCAAAGTTTCAGCCATGCTTATTAATGTGACTGCTGGTGGTGGTGATTTATGCAGTCAAGCAATTCTATGAATCACTTACCGTAGGCATTTCTGGGTGAGAACTCGTGATTCATTATTATATGCCACTGTCCCACAATGCCTAATTAAAGTTGCAATTAGCAACCATGGGGATTCTACAGACCACAAAGAATCACTGTGGTAGGGCTGCCTAAGAATCAGAAGGGGCTATTGTCAGTGGAAAATGGATGTCTTAGGGGTTACTTCTGGCAAGAGTCCTCTCTGAATCTTAATGCTCGAGCACGTGTGCTTGTGTGTGTGTGCATGCGCTAGAGCAAGACTGGCAAACAGTGGAGTTATGGACATTTCTCCTTGTCCTGACAGTTGTGCAGGTTTAGAGTTATCATATTTTGGGTTATTCAATGTATTGGGCACGGGGGGCTTGTCCCTCATGCAAAAATATTGTGCTGCATTCCTATGTTTTTCAATGGATGTGGCAGTTGATGTTTTTCTTTTCTCAAATGTCAAAAAACAAGTAATCTCCATGGTATCCCTGAAGTCTCAAAACAACCCACTAAAGTGTAGTGGGTCCAAAAACAAAACAGTGTAAGAAACTTCTCTGTATGGAAGATTTTCAGTCCATATATTTCTAGTTAATCAATGTATATTAATCAGATCAGACAATAGTAGTAGAAGTAGCAAACGTAAACTCGTCTTAAGTCAAAACAAAACAAAAAGTAATAATAGAAAATATATAATTGTACAGCATTACTAAGTATTCAAAAGTAATCCAAGCAAGGCAGGCAGTCTGTTTCCAGTCGAAAATCCTTTATTAAGTACACAGACAAGCGATCCAAGTAAAACAAAAATAGAGTAATAATTTCTTCACAAGTTTTCTAAATATATATATATATACTTTTTATCAGGCATGGGAGTGGTTTATTGTGCTGTAAAACAAAGTGTTATTGGTACACGTTAAATTCACATCCCTTCCCCCATCAGTGTGACATTCGAGCTGGTCCTGCCCTACCTAGTAGCTGTCATAATAATATATAACCCTTATGTACTTTAAATAAAATTTATAATGATGTGGTACCTCTTATTTAACCAAATTATTAAGTCTGTGATTTTATCCAAGACAATATACTACATGGCTGGAAATATATCAACCTTAGTTCATCATTTCGCAATCAAAAAATATATATAAATATATACATATACATTTTGCATGTAAAAATCAATTTCTATTTTCATAACCTATTGTTAACAAAGATCGCTTTCATCCTTCTAGACTTCTTCAGGTCTGTGTACAAGAACCCTAAAAACCTATATAATTGTATAATTAGTTAGTTTTGTTATTACACATCATTTTGAATAAAGTGGAAAAAAGAACCAGAAAAAATAAAAATAAGAAAAAATGTATGTATGATGATGGAAACAAAATATACACTTAAATTTCAACTGATTTAAAATGGTATTTAAAACCAATTTGTAGAATAAAATAAAATAAAATACAATTAGTCATGTAAACAATGTGGCAATTTTCTAAGTTCCAGTGCACTTTTAACTGAACAGTCATAGTTTAGTCTAGGCTTCCTAAAAGAGTTCAGCTTTAATTGCCACATGAGTTTATGTTTCTCCAGAATATTTGGGATGTCTCCTTCAAGATCACCCATGTCTATGTGATCCAAGATCTGGAACTTAAAACTGGTGTGTCTTTTATGAAGAGAAAGGTGTTTGGCGAGTGCATTACTTTTACATCCAGAGCGGATTTCTGACAGATGACATGAAATCCTACGCTTGAGTTTATTTACAGTCTTGCCCACATAGAATGCATCACATTCATTGCACTGTGCCCTGTAAATTACTTTTTTAGTGTTACAGTCACCCCCTGCACTGTTTTTAATGATCTTCTTTAAATAAGGGCAATAAAAACTATCACCTTGCTGTATAAATATACAAAATGTACAATTAGTTTCACATCTTTTAGTGCTTTTCTCACATGGTCTAGGTTTAAATTCAACAAAACTTCTAATATTCCTGGCCTTCCTATAAACAAATGATGAGGCCTCACCTAAAATGTTAATCAGAAAAGGGTTTCCTGTAACAATGTCCCAGTTTTCTTCAATAATATTTTTGATACTGTGATAATCCAAACTGTATGTCAGGATGTAGCTATTTTTGCATTTGTTATTCTCTGTGGAATTACTTAACATTTTTCTACTGGGGAGGTTGAGTGAAGGTGCTTCAGTCCTTTTCAGTTCTATACTATTTATTAGTATTTTTTTACACCACATTGTGGTTTTTATGCTTATTTTCTGAACTCTGAAGGTTTTATTTAATGTGTTTGGTAATGTTTTTTTAAGGTATTTGTTTTTTTAATTCACTTAATTGAATTAGTTATATCTTATTAATTTGATGGCAATCATATGACTTTACATGATTATTTAAATGAGACTTCTGTTCTAAATAAACAGGTCTGATGAAGTCCTGAACATATAGGACAGAAGCGCTTAATCATTTTATTGTTTTGTTATTTTAAATAAATTTACTTATTCACTATACATTTTAGTTCTTGTGGCTGCATTTGGATTTATTTTGTATATCTATTTAGATGGTGGTTTACTGTATACTTATGGAACTTCACCATGTGGACAGTCTCCATTGACAGTTTCAGCACTACGTGACCTGTTGGTGTTTTACGGAGATTGTATCTGAGCCTGCACAGTCACATGCTTTTATTTGGTTTTCTGAATGGCTTTTTCATGCACAGGTACCCAGTGCAGGATATTTCAGGCATTTAGCAGTCATGTTACATTATGTTTAGGTTATGTTAGAGGCGGATATAAGATTACCATCCATGGTGAGAAATGCAGTGCATTTCTAGCATTTATCTGTCATTGTTTGTTATTATAGCAGAAGTAAAATTCATACAGAGCTCTCCAGAACAAAGAATTGATCTACAATAAATTCATGCTTACCTACTCAAAAAAAATAGATTCATATCTAGTAACACATAATGCACAAAGATAAACTTTTATATGTCTTCATATCTGAAAGTAAAAACAAAGCCTATTTTGATAGAGTTTAAGTGGTGCAACAGGTAGCAGAATTGTCTTTGGTGCAAACAGTTGTGGTTTCTGGTCCCACACCAGGAAGATGGATTACTGACTTCAGTGCAACATAAGAGGGGGTGTTGCATTCTGGAGTATGTCTTCTTTCAGATGAGGTGTTAAATTTAGGTTCCATCTCTTGTGTGCTGTCTTTCAGAAGAGATGTTAGCCTGAGGTCCCACCGCTTAAGTTGGTAGTATTTGAATCGGATGTAAAAGATTCCACAGCACCTATTGAAAACAGTATGGGAAGTTCCTCGATGGTCTGACCAAATTTCTCCTGGTAATATTAAAAAATCACAGTTGGTCTCCCCTGAAATGAGGCCACTAGCCTAATGGGACTAATATGGCCAACAAGGAATAAAATAAAGAAAAAATAATGCAACTGTATGTGTATTCCATGACATTTGGTTCACAAGAAACATGCACATGTGAAATGTGTTCTGGCTGATAAATGTTTAGCTAATACATTTTCCTCAGTGAAAATAAGAGTTACTTTTATATCAAAAGGACAGTTTCTTCAGGTACAGACAAGCATGTGTGCATTTAAAATGTTGCTGTTTGCATTTTGCATCTAATTCATACATAATGTGCTACATAAGTCTGAACGTCCAAGTGTCTTGCTTTGAAAATTTTGCAAGAAAACATGGAAGCAAGCCACTTCGGTGGTGTAGAAGGATAGAGCCCTGACTATATCCCAGTCAACACAGGTTTGATTAGTGGTTTGGGTGACTGATGGAGTGGCAGGGAAGGGTATGCTCATCCTAGGTAGAATGATACCTATTGATATGCTCAATAAGGGTAGGCATGTCCCACAGAGGGGAATTGCCCTCAGGTGTAATCACTGACATTTGGGGATGGGAGCAGGTAGGGCATAAACAAATAAATCCCCCTGGACAGAAGCACAGATGAGTTGAGCCCCCAGGATACCCTTAGGGTCCATGACCGGCTCCAGCAAACTGGAGCATGTCTAGGGGGACAGGAAAGTAGCTGGTAGGCACGGCATGGACATGGTGTATTAGGGGCTGGGCTGGTAACAATGAGGTCTGAGGGGATGAAAAAAAAGAATATGTATGGAAGGAATAAAGAAATACTGACATTTGTAGGTAGGGTTAAAATTAAGGTCAGAGTGACCATTACAAATGACAAACTGCAGCATTTGTAAAACATTTATAAAAATGTAGCTATAAGTTCTCCACAGTGTAACAAATATAAACTCTGTCAGAAACATAAACATACAGGACTGTTGTGACTTCTGCCTTTAAATAATTATGTATATATGCATACATAAAAACAAAATTGCCATTAGTTTAAATGTTGCACCATAACACTGATATCATTCTGATTTCATTCAAAATTCAAGATGTGCCTGATTCATTGTACTGAGATGAATAATCTAAAGCTATTTGTTGGTAACTGTCCTAGTACCATTCCCTGAAAATGTTATGAGAATATATTGAAGCACTTTGGAAATATAAACCTGCAAATACTAGGGAGCAGAACAGCCAAACAGAGTAAGTAGTCTGGGGACAACATGCTTTGAAAACAGGAAAATAGAAAGAGAACTAATATCCTTTGAACAAAAAAAATCTGACATTTAACATTTTCTGACTGGGCTGATTTTCAAGAAAACAGACTGATCTATGAGAATCTATGACAGGTAAAGGTTTACAGTGAGCAACGTATTATGTTTAGAACAGTTTCACTGCCAGGAGGTGGAGATTTTTGCTGTATGAACTGACAGTAGTAATTTTTCAAACATGAACACAAGTCAAGCATGCCAAAAAAAATTGTATTAAATGAAAATTCCAAAAGTACGTGGTAACTCATAATATCATAGTTTGATGAAGTAGGATTTACATGCTTTTGTGAAAAAGGAAGCTTCAAAACTGTATTTACTGATGCAGATTTGCCATTGAAACAATCACTAGCTACTATTATGGTGTTTAGTAGATGAAAGCTATATTACTGATGCTGAATGTAGAATTTGGGGATGGTCCATAGTGCTAAAACCACATAGATATTAAGTGGCTCTAGGAACAGATTATGATACTGCAGATACTTTAAGCACATTACTGCCCTCTCAGAGTGATAATGTTGTTCTTTTGGTGGAAAAAGTGATGGTGCTGGATTTGGCTGTTGTGCTAGTGACATCTATAAACAACTGTGCTCAAGTAAAGATTCAGTGACATCCAGAGTTAGAGAATATAATACATTTTCAGACAACAGATAACTTGAATTTACACCTTTCTTATTTATTTGTTTGTTTGTTGTTTATGAACTTGTTAGCCTGGTAGAACACTGATCCGAAAGGACTATTTTCAGATTTGGACTATTTTCTGAGTGTACATTTGCACATACATTTATTCAAATATGTGAACCTAGTACACAAGACCATTGTTTGTCATGGAAAATCTGTGTCATATGACCAAAAACTAAACAAATGTTGTTATTATGATTATGTGCACATTGCACTGATATCAGACATAAGCTAGACTTGGCAAAAACTTGCATATGGAGTGAAATATGGATTCTGATACATGACAAGAATAAAGTAATGCCCTGACACTGCTGTGCTGCTTCCATTGGAATGTCCAGAGAAACTGTGGCAACGATGGCACATTTCTTGGGAAAAATATAGTTATGGGAATTTATTGAAAGTAGACTCATTGTGCTAGGCTTTTAATCTAGAAAAATATAGCTGTGTGAACAACTCAGCATAATGGTAGGCAAAGAGCTTCCTTCCTGTCTTTCTAGCAATCATAACTTATGGTTAATCCCAAATGAAGGGTACTTAGATGGTCTGAGTTTTTCTAGTAATGAATGACCCTCTCTGCATAGTCTGTTGGTTGCTTGAAAGTTTAGCCTACATCCCCATGAAAACAGAATGTCCATCAAGGCTACAGAGAAAGGGATGAGGCTCAACAACTAACAGTTAAGATAGGAAGAGATGAGATAAAAATGGTGATGTATAACAAATGTACAGGAAAGTATCCAGGAATAGATAGTATTCTGCTAGAAATTTGGAAGTTAGGAGGGAAAAAAGTGATAAAGATCTGGAAGGTTTTGTTTAACAGTATTTTAAAAGAGGGTGGCATCAACATCCTGGAAAAAAAGCTCTGGTGGCTGTAATACCTATATATAGTAATTCATCATATAGGCCCATTTCCATTCTAAACCATGGTTATAAAGGTTTTATGTCTATAATGGCTAAAAGAATGGCAAAAGTGATACCACAATTGACAGATATGGACCAATGTGGTTTTGGGAAAAGGAAAGCAAACATTTTACAATATTAATAGAAAACCAATGATACAGAGAGAAGCAGAATGTAAGAAAATACCGCTGTTTTTGATGGGTCTTGATGCATTGAAAGCATTCAACAGAGTAAGCAGGGATTTTAGCATGGCAATGGAAGCATATGCATTTCCTGATACAATATTAAGGTTAATTAGAAGGATATATGAGGGGTTGGGCAAAAATCAAAGTGGGAGGGTTCCAATCTGAATTGTGTATAAACAGAGGAATCAGGCAGGGATGTCCTCTTTTCCTTTTGTTATTTGCATTATATTTAGAATCACTGGCACAGAAAATAAGGGACTCAGAAATTCCAGGATATAACTGGTATGGTGTTCAAAAAAAGTTAGCTTTATTTGCAGATGATATTATTTTGCACCTGATGGAACCAGAAAAGGACATCTTGGTGCTGCTGAATATTCTGAGGCATTTTCAGGTTTTTGGGGAATATAAAATAAATGAAGATAAAAACAAAGGCTATAGCTATAAACTATGCACCCACACATGGATTGGTCCAGCAATCCCCACATTTATGAGGACATGATAAAATTAAATATTTTGGAGTATGGATTAAAAAAGGATTTGGTTATGGCAGCTAAGGGTATTTGGGAAGAGACAAAACAAAAGACAATACAAAAACTGAGAAAAATTGGAAGCTCTTGCCTATGGATATGGATAGCAAGATACAAGCAGTAAAATGTATTAGTCCCTTTAGTTTTATACATAGATCAGGTATATTTTATCAACCAGAGGAGAAGTAGTGGATAGTAATTAATAGAGCTGAGGGATTTTACTTGGGAGCTGCTGTAGATATCAGATGAAATACCTGGGGAACATTCTGTGAGCAACTGTTTCAGTAAAAGGACAGAACTACAAAATGGTAATGACAATGCCTCACATGAAACCTGAGAAATCTTATGGGGATGTAAACCCTGTAGAACATACCTGTCAGTGTTCTTCAAATTTGAAGTCACCATCAGAGACACCTAAGTAAAAAAATGTATAAAGGTCAGGAGAATAATCTTCTAAAATCCTTCACCTCAAGTGTTTGTTAAAACAAGAAAGAATCAAAACTGATCTCCTATGATCTCTTTTTTTTTTCCTCAGAAACAATATAAATAACCTGTTGCCTGTGTTCAGAAGAGATGTTGCTCTAAAAAGAGATTTAGACATCTTTGAGATTAATTGTGGAATTGGGTTGCACAAAAACTCTATTTTCAGCATTCTTCCTATTGCAGATCTGAGGAAATGCCTCTTCTGTTACCTATTTTTTTTTAATCAGCCTTCTATAAAAGAAGCCATCCTTATGCAGGAAAGAGTATGGTGTGACAAGTTGGGAGAAAGAGGCTTCCTGCTTTTGTGGAGCAGAGGTATTCAAAGAGAAGTGTATTGAAATTATCCTTCTTTGAACCGGAGGGTCCAACACTATGGTGTTTATGCCCCCCCAGTGGCCAATGATATCCCCTCCTATATAACATCACTCTAAGTGATTAAAACCCGAAGAAAGAGTGGCTGCTCAAAGTCTTCCTTTTATAAAATTATAGTTTTTACATATTCTCTGGAGGAGGAGCCTGTTAAAATGTGAAGACACTGGACACATGTCCTAAATTGTACCATTATTTTGCACATCGTGAATCAAAAAATTAGCATCAGCACCAGTCAAACTTCCACCTACATATGAATGCTCCTAATCTTAGCTAAAAGGTAGCGAGATTGCTCCTTCCACAAAACACATTGTCTGCCATGACCACATTTACTGCAAACTTGTAACAACTAATGCTGCATCCTTGGCACATCTGTAAACATGAGGTGGCACTTTAGAGGCCCTAAGAAACAAAGGACTAGTCCACTGGATCTCAGTCCCAAAAGTCAAGTCACAAGCCATGCATAGAAGGATCTTTGTGAATAATGTCATTCTGATGCATGACCATGAACGGCAACAACGTTAAAGAGGTATCAGTTAAATAACTAGGACAGTGATAGTTCTTTCCAAGGATATCCAACTCCTTTTACCACACCTAAACTACAAAGCCTGCTGCTAAACAAATATATAATAATCTCTCTTGACACCATGTCCTGTTGCAGTAAACATCTTTTGCAACAGGTTCTCTTCAATCAGTACAACCATAGTCACACTTCACATGTATCACATAAAATCTTTTCTTTTCTTTAACTGAATGCCTTGTTACTAAGGAGTCCCCTTAGACACAAGTGATTTTTTATAACAGCTAACAGGCTCTGTGAGACTAACTCATCAACAAAAGTAAATAATATTAATAATAATCTGAGGCCCATGTATATCAAAAATCACATTATATGGAATTGGAAACCAAGGGGATTGAACGACTACAGTATGAAGCTTGTAATCAGCCTCAGTCCTTGCATGATATTCTTTAAAAGATGACAGCCACAGACTTCAAGACCAACATGAAATGAAACTTGAGTCTGTTGCACAGGACTCAGTAATTAGTCATTTGGAATTAAACTGTTTTATAGACTTTGCTGTCAGCTTCTACATACCAGTGTAATTGGACTAGTGGTACAGACAGATAAAGGCCTGACTGCAGCCCACACATCCTAGACTTGATTAATGGCCTGGGCAGTGGAGCAAAGAATAAGGATTGGGTGAGAGAGAACAGCTTATTGTGGCTGGTCCTTTCCGGGGGTGGGGCGGTTTGGTGGCCTGACTTAATACATAACTGGCTCCTGCATGATGCAGAAATCACAGTATGCAAACATTGGGTCAAGAGATCCACATCCACCAATCTGCACAAAGCACAGCAGCCAAATTATGGCATGCACACAGCAATATGCATGTAGCCAGAGGGGTAGAATACTGGGAGCTTTCAGAAGTCAAGATGTTACAGGAATTAGCATGTAGACCAGGAGTAAAAAAAACTCTATGGCTTCCTGGATGATGACCCCCCCCCCCCCTCCGCAGACAGCTATCACCTGAAAATAGTCACCCAAGAATTAGTTGCCTCTATACTAATCACTGGTGAAGGCCATGAACCTCCACAGGGTGATGTGGGGTACAATATGGCTGCTGAAAGGGAACAAACAGGTGATAGTCAAAGTAGAAGGGAGCTAACAGTAGGAAAAGTACAGCAGGAAATGATAAAAAAAAACTTCTTTATACTACTCATACCAGCTATGTGGTATGCACACACACACAACCCACTACAGTCTATTCTACCAATTGTTTGTGAATGCATAACACCTGGCCAAGTTTGTGCCAGCATGGGTGTTGCATTTGTGATTATTAGTGTTTGCAGTGTTACTGGGTTGACTGACATGCCATCAGATAATTGACATCCTAGTACAATATGAAACTTGTACTAAGACATGGGTAAGATATTTTAACATTAAACTATAAATGCATGTGCAACTGAAATGTTCATATTTAAATGAACTACACTGAAATACATATAATTACTTTCACCACTAGTATGCATGCTAGTATTATACTAGCATACTGAATGCAAGGTATTTTAATATTAAAAGGAAATGCAGTAAATATAATTATGTATCCACATACACAAACTGCATTATATTTTTGTACAAATGCATGTTCAGTGTGACAAAATATATGAAATACTTAAAGTACTACTATCACTGTTATACAACTTAAAAGCACAGCAACAAAGGGTAGTAAATCTATACAAATACAAGCACAGGTTTGTTTGTTTATAACATGCACTAAGCTAAAATGTTTTCATATAATGTAACCAGTACTGTCGATCTGTTCTTAAAAAATACATAAATTCTTAAAGGCATAACTCTTACAAAAAGAGCCAGCAAGCTTCTTTGTGCTTAATTACACAAAATACAAAATAACGGACATAAACAATTATAAATATAAGATGCAGAGATGCCTCAGTGTGTATTCATTTGTGAAAGGCAGCATTCTGCACATCCCGGGTGCTATATATGCATCCCACCTGCAAATTGAACTGCTATTAACATGAAAAGCATACACAGTTTACTTATGTGACTTACTCCAGCATTAGTTTAAAGTTATATGCAACATAAAACAGTATACAAAACAAATGGAATACTGTCTGATCTGATACATACAACTCAAGTAAATGCCTGAGAACCAGTATAAAGTAAAAGTGTGTTATTGTAGTATGTCAAATGTGAAAGCCCATAGAATGAACAAAATGGAAGCATCAGTGTGTGAGCTGAAGAGATTGTGTGTGTGTGTGTGTGTGTGTGTGTGTGTGTGTGTGTGTGTGTGTGTGTGTGTGTATTGTCCCCGTGCTTGCTGACCATCAGTAATCCCCTTGATCAGGCATTCCACTGTCCAGGGCAGGGCTGTCAAGCAGACAGCCGTGAGGACAGTTTGTGCTCTCACCACCACCTGGGCAATGACAGCATGTTCTTCATTTTTAATGGCTTAATCCTCACCCCTAGAAGTAACACGAGCACTTGTGTCATCACAAAGGCCACCTGCGTCTCCTCAGTCTACACTTACATACTGACCTACATGCACTGACAGGAACTACAATCATCTGTTTGGGCGGCCACACCCATATCTTCCTGTCACCAGCTTGCCACACCATGACTTACCTCAACTCAACAGCCGAGATTGTGTCATAAGAGCAGTGACATGAGCAGGGCAAGAACCACTGTTGTCCTGTCCCCAAAAGTTGGCATGCCCATCCTCATAACCTATGCCATCAAGAGCCTGAGCTATTAGTCAAACTGTAGATGATGAGGCTTTATTCATCTATGCTGCCATCTCTGACACTTTAGTCTTTTTTTAATTATTTTCCACTGTTGTGCTGACTGATTTGTTGGTTTCTCACGTGAAAAGAAGACTGGTTACAGGCTTTTAACCATTTCTACTATAATGAATAGAGCAGAAACAGGTGGATTAAATCAATAAACAAATGTTAGATGGAAAGGACAGCTTCAAAGTAAGTTGTTTGCAAAGGTTTAAAAGTCATAAAAATAACTGGATTATAAGAGTGGCAGCCCCTTAAATGCATTTGTTCAGTAGCATAATGCAATACATTTGATTATATAATACATTTATTATTGTGCATGCTTAAAGGTTATGGAAATTGCAACAATGTTGCAATGGTGTGTGTCCTGTGCCATCCATGTCTCCCACAAATACCCAACTACAGGAAAGGGCCACAGACTGCACTGTCATGCATCCTCCATGTCCATATATCTCTCCAACAAACCACTGTAGTTTAGGTTAATAGTTTAGTAGTAAGCTAACTGCCCTTGCGAGCCATTTTAAGCCTAGCCAATTATCTCTTGGGAGACTCAAACCCTGCACCTTGTGTTTGTAAGGCAAACACCTTAGCCATTAAGCCACCCTCCCAACCTTCAGTGCAGGGGCACAGACTGCACTGTTATGTACCCTCCACATCCATATATCTTTCCAACAAACCACTGAAGTTCAGTGCAAGGGCACAGGCTGGACTGCTAAGTACCCTCCATGTCCATATATCCGTCCAACAAACCACTGTACTTCAGTTCAGAGGCACAGGCTGCAATGTTGTGTGCCCTGTACCCTGCACGTTCATATACCTCTCCCATAAATTGTTCGACTACAGTTCAGGAATGCAAGCTATAGCACTGTGTATCTGTTCCATCCATGCCCATATACCTCTCCCATAAACAGCCCTACTAGAGTTCAAGGGCACATAATGCAGTGCTATGTACCCTGTACCATCCATGTCCATTTACTGCCCCCATAAATTGACATAATACAATGCAGGGGCACTCACTTCAGTGCTCAGTGCTTTGTACCTTCCATTTCCATATATATGTCCCATAAACTGCTGTATTGCAATGCTGAGACACAGGCTACACTGCTGTGTGCCCTGCACCCTCCATGCCCAAATACCTCTCATACAAACTGCCCTACTACAGTGTAGGGTATAGATGGCACTGCTGCATGCCTGGTCTCCCTGATCCTACAAAAGAAAAATACACAGATGATATTCTATAACACAACAGAATATGTAATCTTGTCCTGGAATTACACATTTAGTTTATTTGTATCTATTAGTTAACTAGAAAAGTGAATCATCCAGTTCAATGCTGCTGCAAAGCAGGAATCATAGACAATAAGCCACCATAAATATTTCATAAAAGGAACGCACTTCAGTTTTATACAAATGGATATCTGTCAGCCTTCTCAAAGGTAGTGCAGTACTACTGCAAAACAGAAAAGCTAAGACATGTCACAGCAGTGGATTCAGTGGCTTAATAATATGTGTATCGCTCTAGCATTTGGTTTTACTGGTGGCTAGGAGTCTGCAGTGAGCAATGCAGAATGTGTTGACCTTCTGATCTGCATTCACTTTTAACAGCAATCGGGATACTAAAGAATAGGTCTAAATGCTTCATTTGAAACACTACAGCTAATGTGTGTTAAAAATACCAGGAAATTGTGCTTGACTTCCCAGCAAACAGCTCTGCTTTGGACACAGAAATCAGGAGAGAAAACATTACATGTAAGTATAAAAGCAACTATCTTAGGTACCACAAGGCATAGACAAGTAATTTAGAAACCAGAAACAAATGACAGGCCTTAAAAATGCAAGAATAATGCTAACCTGAGTATAGTGTCTTAAAAACCTGAAGCAAAACCTAGTTGGATGGGTATTGTCTGTATTTAGCGAATGGGCGGCGGTGGATAACAGAGGTTGGCCAGAGCCCGATGATCACTGAGGCATTAAGAAAAAAAGAGCAAAATAAAGTTTGTGATCTCTCGGTCTTCATAAACCTTGATTGACATTACTTCTTACCTATATTTCTTATTCCTTATAAAATATCTGTGCAGTAACTGAGACCTGGTTTAAGGCTCCAGAGAGCACCCCTGCACTACCAGGCTATAACTCATACCACACTTTTTGGCCATGTAACCTGGACCGGAACACCAAAGGCGGAGGTGTGTCCATATTCATTAAGGATATCCACACCTCCAGGTTAGTTGCTCAGCATAATGCAGCCGAGGTTATCCAAGTGCAACTAACTCTGGGCAAAATTGCAATCCAAATTGTAGCTTGCTACAGATCACCCACCATGCCCCAGGATTCCCACTCCTCTTTTCTTTATGTACTGGAAAATATTAGGATTCAACCAAACACCCTAATAATGGGCGATTTCAACTACCCCACCATTAACTGGGAAAACTACTCATGTACCAACTCCTTCGCTCAATGCTTTCTGGAATTCATAAACTCCAATGCCCTGGATCAATGTATCCACACCCCCACCAGGGGCAACAATATCCTAGATCTAGTCATTACCAGTATGAGTGACCGGTGTTCCACACCTGAAGTCAATGCCTCATTGGTCCGATCCGACCATAAACTAATTACCCTAGATATCCACATCCTGCCTCCACACCCCATTAAGGAAACCATGGTAAAAATATTTCTCCAAAGCCAACTTCATGCTTCTTAAGACAGAAGTGGTGAACTTCATGACACCCATGCAGATGGACAATGCAGTTACGACTACTGAATCCTACACAATTGCACTTTATAAGCACTTACATGAGTGCATGGATCGTGGTATCCCAAACAGAACCAAGATGCTGTCCTCCAAAAAAAGGAAGCCGATCTGGTGGTCCCCTACCATAAACAAACTGTACAACAGAAGGAAGAAACTCTTGCAAAAGAGAGTAAAATCCCATGAGTGGAGGAGCTCCCTGGTCATCCTCAGTAAGAAGCTGCGATCCCTGATAAAATCCTCTAAAGCTAGTTACGAAAACAAAATCGCCACTGATTCTAAAGACAACCACAAAGCATTCTATAGCTATGTCAAGAATCTCAATGGCAACACTCAGATCTGCTCTGAGTTACAGCACAATGGCACTAAATATACAGACCCAACTGATATTGCCAACATCCTGGCAGATAGGTTCAGTGCTAACTTTACCCCCCTCTCACCCCCTAAAGAGCCCATCTTTATACCGGAAGAATGCAAAGTTCCTGTAATCACGGCCACACAGGTAAAAACCACACTCTCCAAAGCCAAGAACACAGCATCCATAGGACCAGACAACATCCCAGGCTGCATTCTACACGAACTACAGAATGAACTGGCACCCCACCTAAGTACCATGTTCAATCATAGCCTCACCTCAGGCTTTGTGCATGCTGAATGGTGCACAGCAACAGTTATCCCACTCCACAAGGGGAGAGCCACCACGGACCCTGGGAACTACCGCCCTATTAGCCTGACAAGCCTGGTCTGCAAGGCCATGGAATGTATCATCATGGAACTTATAAACAAAGACATTGGTAATCTCCAAACTCTGGATCCCACCCAGTTCGGGTTTGTAAAAGACAGATCATGTCTCCTAAACCTGATAGACTTCTTTGAAGCAGTCACCATAGCCGTAGGCAAGGGTAAGGTGGTTCACACAGCCTATCTAGATCTTGCCAAGGCTTTCGACACCATCCCCCACTCTGGAATTATAGATAAACTCACTAAACTAGGTATAAATCCCTATGTCACAAGATGGGTTGCCAACTGGCTCAATGACAGAACCCACACTGTGAAAATAGCAGACTCCAAATCTGACTTCAGACCAGTGACAAGTGGAGTACCACAGGGTTCAGTCCTGGGTCCTCTCCTGTTTGGTATCTACTTCTCTGAAGTACAGGCTAACACAGAAGGTCTTTGGCTAACGAAGTTCGCAGATGACTGCAAACTAGGAGCCATAATCGAAACTCCTAATGATGTGTGGACATCCTACAAAAGGGCCTCACTGAAACAGATGCCTGGTGTCAAAGCCATGGCCTCAAGCTCAATGCCCAAAAGTGCATTGTCATCCCCTTTGGTAAAAACACTGTACCCATGAACTACAGCATAGGCGATAGTATACTTAACACTGAAAGTGTGATAAGAGACCTTGGGACACAGGTGGACAGTAGTCTCTCCTTTGATAATCACATCACCACAGTAGTCAGGAAATCCTTTTACGTGGCACACCTCATCACAAAAGGTTTCTCATCCAGAAAAAAAGAGGTCATTGTTCCCCTCTACTCATCACTCATTAGACCCATTATAGAGTACAACGCCCCTTTTGGTATGTACCTCACAAGACATCTACAACAACTGGAAAGGCCGCAGAAATACCTCACACGAGGATTACCGGCCTCAAACAGATGCCCTACGCAGACTGTCTCAAAAACCTCCAGCTTTACTCCGTCGCATATCGCCTACTCAGAGGTGATCTCTGCCTAACATACAAAGCTATGTCAAACCCTGAGCTGTTGGACATGCTCCACTTAAAGAAATCCCAATCCCTCTGAGCTACACGCTCTAGGGACCTAAACCATGTCACCACAATAAACAGAACATGCCGGAGGGATAGATTCCTGTCCCAGAGACTTTCCATACTCTGGAGTAAACTACCTGTCTATATCAAACAAAGCTCCTCATTAGCACTCTTCAAGAAAAATCTTGATGATTGGATGGGAAATAGGAAAATCACCTCTGGGGCTCTGCTTGACAGTGGCACAGGAAAATAATTTTCTTGGGTGGTAAAAGCCAGGGTACCTTTTTGGCTGGGCTTGTATAGGCCCAAGGGCTGATAGCCTAGTACCTACCTATGAACCTATGAACCTATGAAAAATCTAGAGATTTCTTAAAAGTAGCTGGAGACAAACATTACAAAAGCGGGTGTGAAGCTTTCCCATAACCTAAGTAGACCCTATGGCACAAACCGATCTCTCTTCTTCCTACTGTTTATATTTAGTTTTGCTACCAAGTTAACTGGTCTGATAGTAGCCACATGACCTGTGTGTTCTAGACACATTGATTCACAAACAGCTTGCCTAGTGAGAAAACTTTGAACTTTCTCATATGCTTCAAAGTATGTCATTGGGTAAGTGAAAAAGCTGCATTGGTTTTATAACTGGCTAAATCAATATTGTATACATAGAAACACTTCTTTCTCTTGCGCAAGTTGATATTTCCTGTAGCAGAATATGAGACTATCCAAGACAACTTCCTAAGCACAGTGGAAACAGTTTGATCAGGCCAAAGAATGATGTGTAAAAATGTGCTTTTCTCCTCCATGACAGCCTATGATTTGAATGTACAGCCAACCATTTTATAATCAAAATTCATGGTGTTCTTCCCAAAGCAGAGGTTATTGTATTTCTTTAAGATGAACATCAAACTGTTGCCAGAGCCCGTTATAGGTCTAGACCCCTTTTAGCACTGGTACATTTGTGACAGAACATCAAAACACCTCATCTTGCAGGCAGACCAACCTAAAAATTGTACGCCTCCATGCAAGTGCGCGCGCGCGCGTGCGCACACACACACACACACACACACACACACACACACACACACACACACACACACACACACACACACACACACACACACACATACACACACACACACACACACATTAAAATGCTTTTCTATATCTACTAACATTCTTCACACATTGTCTTCCTCTTTATGATGTCAGACTTTCTGTCTTGCTGTTATATTTCTATTACAATATGGAATCATGTTCTTATATAACAATATTAATAATGTAGTACAAAACTTTTGCTATAATCATACATATGGAGTCTCAGGTGCAGCATCAAGCCACAGTAGTGGCAACTATACAAATCCATCAGCAGGCAGTATGACTGACCACAGGTGCCATGGACAGCACAGTGGTGCAATGGTTTGCATTGCTGCCTCACAGCAAGAGGTTCTCTGGTTCAATTCTCAGCTGGGGTGCCCTCTCTGCAGAGTTTGCATGTTCTCCCTGCATTTGTGTGGGTTTCCCCTGGGCGCTCCGGTTTCCTCCCACGTTGCAAAGACATACCTCTGGTGTATTTCTCCCTGGGCCTCTGCTGAAAATTGGCTCATTCCAAGTCAGACTTTCCCAGTTAACAAATGCTAAATACAAATAAATAAATGCATTGCCTGCCATTATTATTTCTCATAGTCATCAAATGTTATGTTTTGTACTACATTATTAGTATTGTTCTAGTTTAACAGTTTCAGTGGACTAATATTTCAGATGATACTTCAGATGAGACCTCATATGTATGGTTATGATTGAAGTTTTACCCTGCCCTATTAATATGGGTTTACATTACTACCAAACAAGTTTAAAAGCTTCAGATGGTAAGTATGTTATCTTATATTTCAAAAATACTGCATGATTATCAATCACTGTTATTCATCATTCAACTTGCAAGCCCTCTAATTTTACGCATGTTTTTTACAGCAGAGGGGTGACTCTAAAGCACCATCTGGTTCACTGATATGCTCAGAGTCTTACATTGTTCATAGGATCATAGGTTCATAGGTTCATACTAGGCTATCTGCCCTGGGGCAATTATAAGCCTAGCCCGATTCTGTATGGCTTACGCCACCCCTTGATTTGAGTATACTGTGCCCTTTTTAAGGTTTAGTTTACTGTGCCTCTGTCTAATAGTGACACGGGAGTAATCCCTGGGACAAACCTACGATCCCCCATCCACTTATCGAGATTCTTCTTGAAGAGATTCAGTGAGGTGCTCTGCCTTACATGAACTGGAATTCTATTCCAGAGCGAAGGGAGCCTCTGGGTTATGAACCTGTCCCTCCAGCAAGTTCTATTTATTTCTGTGCCGAGGTTCAAGTCCCTCGAGCGTGTGGCTCTAAGGGATTTAGATTTACTGAGGTGGAGCATGTCCATTAATTCTGGATTTGACATAGCTTTGTATGTCAGGCATAGATCGCCTCGAAGTAGGCGGTATGCAACTGAGTAGAGCTGGAGTTTTTTTAACTGAGCAGCATATGGCATCTGTTTGAGACCCTTGATCCCCTTGGTGAGATACTTTTGGGGTCTTTCTAATTGCTGCAGGTGTCGGGTAAGGTACATCCCAAAAGGGCATTGTATTCTATGATGGGCCTGATGAGGGATGAATAAAGGGGCACGATTACCTCTCTTGATCTAGATGTGAAACCCTTCGTGATGAGGTGGGCTATGTAGAAGGTCTTTCTAACCACTTTGGCAATGTGGTTTTCAAAGGAGAGATTGCTATCAACTTGGGTCCCCAGGTCCCTAATAACTTTCTCTGTACTTAATGGGTTTCCGCCTATGTGGTAATTTGTGGGCACATTGTTTTTGCCAAAGGGTATGACTATACATTTTTTGGCATTTAGCTTTAAACCATGGCGCTGGCAGCAGTTATCTGTCTCTGTGAGACCTTTTTGAAGGATGTTTGTGTCAGCTGGGGAGTTGATTATGGCGCCCAGTTTGCAGTCGTCTGCGAACTTGGTGAGCCATAGTCCTCCCACGTTTGCCTGTACCTCGGAAAAGTATATACCGAACAAGAGTGGTCCCAGGACAGAACCCTGTGGGACGCCACTTGTGACCGGTTTCGAGTCTGTCATGGCTCCAGCAACTCTCACTCTGTGGGTTCTGTCTTTGAGCCAGTTTGCGACCCATCTTGTGACATAGGGGTTTATATTTAAGCTGGATAGCTTATCTATGATGCCCGAGTGGGGTATTGTGCCAAATGCCTTTGCAAGGTCCAGATAGGCTGTGTGGACTACCTTCCCTTCATCTATGGCTTTGGTGACTGTTTCAAAGAAGTCAACCAGGTTCAAAAGGCAGGATTGTGCAAGAGAAAAACAGTTCAAACCTCTCAACTTTCCAGATGTTCACAGACTGTCCAGATTTTTGGCTCATATTTTTTTGTCTGTTCTTCATAAAATGTGTGTTTTTTCCTGGCATATCACTGGGATGATACAATGATTGAAGTCACTAAACATTGACATATCTTTGAGTTTCAGACTTCATATCTTTCAGTAAATGCATGTTAAAACAAATCCTTTTACTCCAGCAACTTTCTAAGTTTATAAGAGCAATATTTAAAATATGTCCCTATTTTTAGGGCTTTGTCCCCCCATTTTGTCAGGCTTTGTCCAGATTTCTTGCAGTAAGAGGTTGAGAGGTATGGACTGATGGACAAAGCTTTTAGCAGCTTATAGTCTGCTAAATGATTTGTTTGTTCTCATAACTCAGTAAATGGTCTGAATTCAGTGTAGCCAAAACCAAAAACCACTAGCTAATGATAATGGACATCAGCTGGGTGTAACAGCCCTGTGTTTCTAATGCTTAGTCAAACACTCTGCTTGTGCTGTGCTGATGAGGTCATAACAAGGCTGAAATATGCATATCCACAGCTAGTGGGGTTTGGCTTTATTGGCCTGCATTGTCCAGTAAAATGACAAAACAAATCATGGACATTCAGAGTTGCCAAATAGCTGAAACACCTGATGTTCATAATGATCATTTGCATATATCCCATGTGCTTCTGATACAAGAGGTTTGGGAGGTCACTCAGTGAAAGTTATAGCTTTGCTGGAATAAAAACAAACAAAAATAAATATCAAGATGTGGGAAAAAAATGGCCATGGCCACTCCTATCAGATGGGAAGTTGCAAAGACTGCCAAACAGTTAGTTTTTGAATTTTAGAGTTAGTGTTATAGTTTTAGGTTAGAGACAGTATTTTAGACTTAGACCTGGAGTTTTGGATTAGAGTCGGTTTGTAAATTTAAGCTTCTAGGGTTAGGTTCTAGGATTAGGGTTACAATTTTAGGATTAGAGTTATCAGAGTTTTGGGTTTGATTTTCACTGTGAGGACTGGGGTTTTTGAGTTAAGGGTTATAGTCAGAAATTTAGATATAGTGCCAAGGTTTTATAGTTCTTTTTAGGGTTCTTATGTCAACAGACATGTGATTCCACTTAAAAGAAAATAAAAATTTGTTAAATAAAATTTTATTTTTATCATGTGGATGCAACTTGTTTACTTCATTCTGAAAAAGAATATACGTATATAGCAGATGATAATCGGATCTCCGATTGTAACCACGTTATGTGTTAAGAGATGGATGCCAAGAAATTCACATTGAGAGAGAAGCTCCAGAGGTGAACCTTGACCATCTATTTCAAGAACACATAATAGGTTATGATCAGTGAGACCTCATAACTTTTTGTAGTGCATGGTGTTTTATCTATTCCATGGTCTAGCAGTTAGAAAAAAGCTGAAGTGTATTACTGACTTACTGCTACAGAACCAGGTTTATCTTTTTTTCTGATTTTGGAGCATAGTCATGTCGCTCCATGCACTACATAAAAGTGACAACCACCCAGTAGGAGAAACCACACCTAAAAAGTATTTGCATAACTACTCAAAAGAAGAGGAGAACAAAATCTAATGCAACGTCTGTTTTCCAAGGGGGAATCAAAAATCAATGAGAAGTTCAAACTTGTCAATGGGTGGAGGCTGGGACTATAATATTGACATCAAGTTGTGTGTTGGGGGTGACGTTAGGGCAGTCTGCTTGGACAGCATCGAGAAAAGTATTGAAACTTTTACAAACTAGAGAAATGCTGCTAGTTAAGAGTTATTTGCACTGTTGAAAATACCAGTCTGTGCAAACGATTTTTGTAATGGAGCAAGGGGTCTTTGCCAGTGTTCAGCTTGCATCTGGTTTCTCATCTATAAATCGCAAAAATCACAACGTTTAAGTAAGGAAGTGGAGTGAAAAATGGTGAGGTGGTCAGGACTTTGGCTTCAGTTTCGGTACAGTTGCAAGAGATTTCTTGAGAAACATTTTGTGGATTCAGTTAAAAGTATGATAGATGTACATAATGCTGTTAGTAATTACCTTTCATTCACAGTCACGGGGTTGTAAAAACTGCTCTTTAACTACTCTACAGTCTAAGAAAATTAATACAGCAAATGCCTGTCAGATAACTATTTTTTAAAGAATAGTATTTGACATTTTCTGTTTTTAATTTACATGACCAGTACGTGTTTGCATGTTAAGTGTGATCAGCCCAGACAGTTACACTTGTTTACATGATCGCATTTCCACCTTCTTCTTGGCATCATATACACACACTTTTTAAAAAAAGATTTTAAAAATTGCAGAACCAACAATAACTATGGAACTGACATTCCACAATAAAGTAGCAAGTGCATGCAGAGAACAAAATGAATTAACAGAGATTCAAGGAACTCTTTTTTTTTTTTTAACGAGATGTAATTTGCAGTTCATAACTGCAGCATTTGTTCTGAGAACTTGCATTTCGTGATCACACAACAAGCTCTGTTAGAAATGTTACATCTAAAGAAATCCCAATCCCTCAGCACCACACACTCCAGAGACCTCAACCACATTACTACAATTAACAGAACAAGCTGGAGGGACAGGTTCATAACCCAGAGACTGCCCATGCTATGGAACAGACTTCCCATACATGTCAAGCAGAGCACTTCGCTGAGCCTCTTCAAGAGAAATCTTGATAAGTGGATGGGTAACAGAAAATTCACCCCGGGGATAACTCTAGTGGCTCTACTCAACAGAGGCACTGGGAACTAAGGTCGGGCGACACTATGCCAGGGTAATCCTATGGCTAGCCTAGTACTCACCTATGAACCTATGAATCTAAGTATACTTAGACATGCCAGCGATTATTATTTTTTTTTTTTTAGTTTTAGTTCTGATTTGTGAATGAACTGGCACCATACTTCTCAACCTGTTAGGGAAAGAAATCTGGTGAAAGCCATAAAAAACGGGGGGGGGGGGGGTAAAGGCCCAAAAAGATTGGGGCAATTTTTAAATATTGTTTTACAAACTTTTCACTTTAGCATGAAATTTCTGAATGGTATGAAGCTTGAAACTCAAATGTCTGTCATTAGTTTCTGTTTTCAGTCTTTAATGAGGTGCCAGAAATTTGCCAGAAAACCAGAATTTTATGAAAAATGGGACAAAAATATGAGGCAAAAAAATGGACATTCTGCGAAAATCTGTACAATTGACAGGTATGACTAGCACTGGCATTTATAAACGAGACCATAGCTCTCAACCTTCCATCTCCAAAATGAGGAACACTAGCCCTCATAATGTGGAACAAATGGGAAAAATGTGGAACACAAACTAATGGCTTACTAACAACTTTAACTAAGAAGGTCATGGGATGGTTAAAATATGGTGGTTTTACTTATAAAGAAGATCTTTTAATGAATTAATATTATTAATTTCTATTTACCATGGATTTCACTTAAAAAAATTCCTAACACTGAATGTATGACAGACTTTTTTCAATGTGGAACTTTGAGGAACTTCGAGGAACATGAACTTTTTAAGACCCAAAATGACGTACGTTCCTCATAATGAGGTACACTTGAGAGGTATGAGAGAACTAAAAAATTGTAAAAAGATTACTAAACTGATATATGCATACTTGTTTTGTGATCATGAAATGCCAATTCAGCGATCCATTTACATAAAAGTTGTCATGTACAAATATTGAAATTATAAATTGCGGACGAGTAAAACATCAAAATGTTTATTCATGAATGTAGTATAACATGCTGCTTGGTGTTGGGCGGGGTTTTTGCATGTAGTGGAACGAAATGAAAATGCTTCACTGTTCTTGAGTAAAATATAATATAATGTAAACAAACGTGGAATTGAAAATTCGACACTCCTTCAAATTAAAATGATAGGGGTTGGATACGCTGGACAAAGATGAACTCAATGTGTGTTGCTCTTACATGGTACATAACCACCCCATTAGAACCCTTCTCGGTCCGAATTTAGAATGACAGGATTGTGCCTTTAAGATAATAAACGATTTGAAGGGCAACTAAATGTTTTAAGGCTGCACAACGGGCAACTTAACAAAGATTGAAATTTGAAACCTATTTAATGGAGTGTCTATTTAACAGAGTGCCTTAAGGTAGCAGTGCAAACCACATAATAGCAATTGAAACAGGAGACCTGATAAACAACAAACAGCAAAATTGGATTGACATGCGATATCTGTCGGGTTAGAGATCCTTATCCTTTCCTACTGGCTAATCTGTACTTTGCATGGACAGAAGCATCATTTGTCACCTTAATTCTTATGACAAGATAACTCATACCATACTTTTCGGCCACAGAACCCAGACTGACACACAAAGGGCAGGAGTGTATCCATATTCATCAAGGATACCCACACCTCCAGGTTAGTGGCACAGCACAATGCCTCAGAGATCATCCATGTGCAACTAACAATGGGCAAAACTGCAATTCAAATTGTAGCTTGCTACAGATCACCCACCATGACCCAGGACCCCCATTCCACTTTTCTGGAGACACTGGAAAATATGAAGGCCCTACCAAATGCCCTAATATTGGGTTATTTCAATTACCCAAACATTAACTGGGAGAACTACTCAAATACTAACTCCCTTGCCCAACGCTTCCTAGAATGTATAAACTCGAACGCCCTGGATCAACTGGTCAACACCCCCACTAGAGGTGACAACATATTGGACCTGGTCATCACCAACATGGGTGACTGGTGTTCTACACCGGAGGTCAACCCCTCACTGGTTAGATCAGACCATAGACTAATCACTCTGGATATCCAACATTCTGCCCCCACCACCAATTAAGGAAACCACCGTGAAAAACTTTTGAAAAGCAAACTTCACGTTATTTAAGACTGAGGTGGAAAGATTCACAGCCCCCATGCTAAAGGACAATGCTGTCCAAGCTGCTGAATCCCTTACAAAGGCACTCTATTAGCACCTAAAAGAATACATGGATTGTGCTATCCCAAGCAAAACCAAGACTCACTACTCCAAGAAAAGGAAACCAGTCTGGTGGACCCCTGCCATAAACAAGCTATACAGTAGAAGGAGAAAACTAGTACAGAAAAGAGTAAAATCCCAAGAAGTAAAGACATCCCTGATCAGTATCAGCAAGAAACTATGATCCCTCATAAAATCATCCAAGGCTAGCTTCGGAAGAAAAATTACCAAGGACTCCAAAGATAACCACAAAGCGTTCTTTAGCTATATCAAGAACCTAAGTGGAAACTCTCAGATCTGCTGAGTTAGTGTAGAATGGCACAAAATACACTGAACCCGACTGATATTGCCAACATTCTGGCAGACAGGTTTAGTGCAAACTTCACCTCCCTCTCACCCCCCAAAGGGCCCATAGCCATACCAGAAGAATGTAGAGCCCCAGAAATCACTGACACACAGGTTAAAACAGCCCTATCCAAAGCCAAAAATACAGCTTCAATGGGACCAGGCAGTGTCCCAGGCTGTGTCTTACACAAGCTCCAAAAGGAACTAACCCCTCACCTAAACACACTGTTCAAACTCAGCCTCTCTATAGGCTACGTACCCATAGAGTGGTGCACAGCAACAGTTATCCCACTCCACAAAGGTGGAGCCACAACAGACCCCGTGAACTATCACCCTATAAGCCTGACTAGCCTGGTCTGTAAGGCTATGGAGCGCATCATCACGGAACTCATTAACAGAGACACTGGGAACCTTCAAACATTGGACCCTACCTAGTTTGGCTTTGTTAAGGGCAGATCATGCCTCCTAAACCTGGTGGACTTCTTTGAGACAGTTACCAAGGCTTTAAACGAGGGAAAAGAGGTCCACACAGCCTACCTAGACCGTGCAAAGGCTTTTGACACCATTCCCCATTCTGGTATTATAGACAAGCTCACCAGCATGAAGATAAACCCCTACGTCATGAGATAGGTTGCCAATTGGCTCACGGATAGAACCCACATGGTGAGAGTTGCAGGCTCTAAGTCCGACTCTAAACCAGTTACAAGTGGCATCCCCCAGGGCTCAGTCCTGGGACTCCTCCTGTTCGGTATATACTTCTCAGAAGTACAGGTGAGCACAGGAGGACTATGACTGACCAAGTTCACAGACGACTGCAAACTGGGGGCCATAATTGACTCTCCAGCTGATACAGACATCCTCCAGAAGGGTCTCACTGAGACAGATACCTGGTGTCAAAATCATGGCCTCAAGCTAAATGCCAAAAAGTGCATAGTCATCCCCTTTGGAAAAAACAAAGTACCCATGAACTAGCACATACGTGGTAGTCCCCTAAATACAGAAAATGTAATAAGGGATATGGGGACCCAAGTAGACAAGTAATCTCTCCTTTGATAATCATATTGCCAAGGTGGTTAGAAAATCCTTCTATGTGGCCCACCTAATCACAAAAGGGTTTGCATCTAGAACAAAAGATACTATTGTGCCCCTCTACTCATCACTCATCAGACCCATCATAGAGTACAATGCCCCATTTGGGATGTACCTTACAAGACACCTGCAGCAGCTTGAAAGACCACAGAAGTATCTCACTAAGAGGATTACTGGCCTCAAACAGATGCCCTATGCAGCCCGACTGAAGAAACTCCAGCTGTACTCGGTTGCATACCGCTTACTCAGAGGTGATCTCTGCCTGACATACAAGGCCATGTCCAACCCAGAATTGATGGACATGCTCCACCTAAAAAAAAAACAATCCCCAAGAGCCACATGCTCTAGGGATCTAAACCTCACCCCAATGATAAATAGGACATGCTGGAGGGATAGATTCCTGTCCCAGAGACTCCCCATGCTTTGGAACAGGATTCCAATCTACATTAGACAGAGCCCCTCACTAACACTCTTCAAGAGAACCTTGATGAGTGGATGGGAAACAGAAAATTTACCCCAGGGATCACTGCAGTGGCTCTGCTGGACAGAGGCACAGGGAACTAATGGCTCTGCTGGACTGAGGCACAGGGAACTAATCTAAGGGGGCGGCGAAAGCCAACACATTCTGGCTAGGCTTATAGATGCCCTCGGGCAGATAGTCTAGTACTTACCTATGAACCTATGAACCTAAGATTTGTTAGCTTACAATGTCACAGGTCCAAATTCAAATATTTTTTCTTGTCTCTGCATTTTTCTGTAAAACAGACATTTCCAAAAAGGTTTTAGTCTGGCCTCCAGAACATAGCCACTGGTTGATTGTTCAGCCTGTAATAGAGGAATTACTAAACAGAGGGCATGAGGTCACAATGTTGGTCCAATCTACAATCCTCTCAGTGGAATACGGGATGCCAGAATCTGTCAGCTTTGAATACTTCAATGTTTCATTTACAGCTGATTTTCTTGAGTCAAAACTAAATGCCATGCTACATTTCTCTATGTATGATAAGGCTTCATTATCTTACTGGCAAGTGTACAACAAAATAAATGAGATACTCTCAGACACAAGTGCAATGTGTCAAGCAGTCTGTAATGGGGTAATAAAAAATCATGAGCTGTTTGAAAGATTATAGAAGTGCAGTTTTGATGTTCTGTTGTTTGACCCAGTTCTCGTTTGTGGGACACAACTGGCTGAAAGACTACAAATCCCCTTCCTACTCATCTTGTGGTTCTTCTCTGCATACAATCTGGAGAGGCACTGCAGGCGGATCTTAACACCAGCTTCCTATGTGCCTGCTATTCTGACAGGGTTTACAGATATTATGACATTTGGAGAAAGACTTCAAAACCTCCTGTTTTACTTTGCTCAGAGCATGCTGACATTGTATTATTTCAGACACTGGGATGCCTATGTCTCTGAAGTCTTGGGTATGTATGAATGTGATTCCTATGAAAATTGCAGTGCATTAAAATAAATAGATTACAGTGTGCTGATACCAATTAAGTTGACAGATCAAGTTGGGGGTATTTGGTGAACTATGCTCAGTTCACATTTCACAATGGACCTCAATAACAAGGACATGGGCAAACTCCAAACACTCGATCCCACAAAATTTGGTTTCATCAAGGGGAGGTCATGCCTGTTAAACTTGGTCAACTTCTTTGAGACAGTCACCAAAGCCATGGACAAGGGGAAGAAGGTGCACACCACCTACCTTGACCTGGCCAAAGCGTTCGATACTATTCCCCACTCAGGTATAGTAGATAAACTCTCTCAACTAGGCATCAATCTGCATGTTACCAGATGGGTAGCAAACTGGCTCACTGATAGAACCCACCTAGTTAAAATAGGGAAGGCCACCTCAAGCAGTAGACCCGTAACAAGCAGTGTACCCCAAGGATCAGTCTTGGGGCCTTTGTTGTTTGGGATATACTTTTCTGAGGTGCAGGCCAAAAACCAGTGGGCTATGGCTGACCAAGTTTGGAGATGACTGCAACGTGGGCACTGTCATCAATTCCCCTAGTCATGTGGACATCCTGCAAGAGGGTCTCGCCCAAACAAATGACTGGTACCAGAAACACAGCCTCAAACTGAATGCCAAAAAATGCTTTATCATCCCCTTTGGTGACAGTGACGTCCTCACAAATTATCACATTGATAACAAGGTCCTAAGCATGCAATCAGTCATGAGGGACTTGGGCACCCAGGTTGATAGCAACCTGACTTTTGACCACTATATTGCCTCTGTTGTACGGAAGGCTTTCTACATGGCCTACCTCATAAGGAGGTCATAACATCCCTGTATTCTTCCCTTATAAGACCCATTATTGAGTACAATGCCCCGTTCAGCATGTACCTCACAAAGCACATGCAGCAGCTGAAGAGACCACAGAGGTTCCTCACCAGGAGAATCCAGGGCCTCAAATATCTATCCTACACAGATAGGCTAAAAGCCCTGTCCCTCTACTCAGTCTCATACAGACTTCTCAGAGGTGACCTCTGTCTGGCATAAAAAGCAATCTCAGACCCCGCCTTGATGGGACTGCTGCATATCTGTAAGTCAAGCGCCACTTGAGTAACCTGCATGCACAACCTCACCCTGGTTTGTGACATCAATAGGACTTGTTGGTGGAACAGATTTGTATCCCAGAGACTCCTTCTTCTGTGAAGTAGACTCCCTCTCCATATCAAGCAGAGTACCTCATTATCCCTTTTTAAGTGCAACCTGCATAACTGGATGGGGAACAAAAAATATACCCGTGGAATTCCACATGTGTCCTTGCTAGACAGGGGCATTGGGTGCTGATTTGTCAGAACATGTGCTAAATCAATGCTGTCCAAGCTGCTGAAACCTTTACAAATGCACTCTATGAGCATCTGCAGGAATGCATGGATCATGCTATCCCAAGTAAAACCAAGACTCACTCCTCCAAGAAAAGGAAACCAGTCTGGTGGACCCCTGCCATAAACAAGCTATACAACAGAAGGAGGAAACTAGTACAGAAAAGAGTAAAATCCCAAGAAGGAAAGACATCCCTGATCAGTATCAGCAAGAAATTATGATCCTTCATTAAATCATCCAAGGCTAGTTTCGAAAGAAAAATTGGCAATGACTCCAAAGATAACCACAAAGCGTTCTTTAGATATGTCAAGAACCTAAGTGGAAACTCTCAGATCTGCTCTGATTTAGTGCAGAATGGCACAAAATACACTGAACTGACTGATATTGCCAACATTCTGGCAGACAGGTTTAGTGCAAACTTCTCCACCCACTCACCCCCTAAAGGGCCCATAACCATACCAGAAGAATGTAGGGCCCCATCATTCACTGACACACAGGTTAAAACATACCTATCCAAAGCCAAAAACACAGCTTCAATGGGACTGTATAGTGTTCCAGGCTGTGTCTCGCAAGAGCTCCAAAATGAACTAACCCCTCACCTAAACACACTGTTCAAACTCAGCCTCTCTACAGGCTACATACCCACAGAGTGATGCACAGCAACAATTATCCCATTCCACAAAGGTGGAGCCACAACGGACCCCGGGAACTATCGCCCTATAAGCCTGACTAGCCTGGTCTGCAAGGCTATGGAGCGCATCATCATGGAACTCATTAACAGAGACATTGGGAACCTCCAAACCTTGGACCCTACCCAGTTTGGCTTTGTTAAGGGCAGATCATACCTCCTAAACCTGGTGGACTTCTTTGAGACAGTTACCAAGGCATTAGATGAGGGAAAGGAGGTCCACACAGCCTACCTAGACCTCGCAAAGTCTTTTGACACCATTCCTCATTCTAGTATTATAGACAAGCTCATCAGCTTGAACATAAAGCCCTATGTCATGAGATGGGTTGCCAACTGGCTCATGGATAGAACCCACATGGTGAGAGTTGCCGGCTCTACGTCCGACTCTAAACTGGTTACAAGTGGCATCCCCCAGGGCTCAGTCCTAGGACTCCTCCTGTTTGGTATATACTTCTCAGAGGTACAGGCAAGCATAGGAGGACTATGGCTAACCAAGTTTGCAGACGACTGCAAACTAGGGGCCAAAATTGATTCTCTGGCTGATACAGACACCCTCCAGAAGGGTCTCACTGAGACAGATACCTGGTGTCAAAATCATGGCCTCAAGTTAAATGCCAAAAAATGCATAGTCATCCCCTCAGGAAAATATAAAGTACCCGTGAACTACCACATAGGTGGTAGTCCCCTAAATACAGAAAATGTAATAAGGGATCTGGGGACCCAAGTAGATAGTAATCTCTCCTTTGATAATCATATTGCTAAGGTGGTTAGAAAATCCTTCTATGTGGCCCACCCAATCACAAAAGGGTTCACATCTAGAACAAAAGAGGTTATTGTGCCTCTCTGCTCATCACTCATTAGACCCATCATAGAATACAACGCCCCATTTGGGATGTACCTTACAAGACACCTGCAACAGCTGGAAAGACCACAAAAGTACCTCACCAAGAGGATTACTGGCCTCAAACAGATGTCCTATCCAGCCCGACTCAAGAAACTCCAGCTGTACTTGGTTGCATACTGCTTACTCAGAGGTGATCTTTGCTTGACATACAAGGCCATGTCCAACCCAGAATTGATGGACATGCTCCACCTAAAAAAAAACAAATCCCGGAGAGCCACACACTCTAGAGATATAAATCTCACCACAATGATAAATAGGACATGCTGGAGGGATAGATTCCTGTCCCAGAGACTCCCCATGCTTTGGAACAGGATTCCAATATATACCAAGCAGAGTCCCTCACTAACACTCTTCAAGAGAAACCTTGACAGGTGGATGGGAAACCGAAAATTTACCCCAGGGATCACTGCAGTGGCTCTGCTGGACAGTGGCACAGGGAACTAATGGCTCTGCTGGACAGAGGCACATGGAACTAATCTAAGGGGGTGGCGAAAGCCAACACATTTTGGATAGGCTTATAAATGCCCTTGGGCAGATAGCCTAGTACTTACCTAAGAACCTATGATCACATTTTATTGCAGCATAAGTCCCAATACATTTATACATACATACATACATATATATATTTCAAACATGGTTAATAATGCCCTTCTAGCATGTTAATATACCCAAGCAGTTGTTCCCATAATGTGTCCATGCTGTTCTATATGAGATACTCTATAAGCTCAGATATTTTTGTCTTTCAGAATTATCTAAATGTTCACATCCATGAATGCCTTTGGTATATTTCCGCTGTATTCTTTCCAGTTTGCTCATGCTTGTGTTCTTAAAAGGATTCCATATTGTTATTCCATACTCAAGTTTGGATCTAATGTAACTAATAAACAATAACTTCATCATTTTGTGATTTCATAGACTTTATAAATCTTTTTTTTATGACTTATAGTTCTATAACTACCATTAACTAATTGGCTGATATGATTAGAAAAACTCAAATCTAGATATACCCACATCCTTGCATGAATCTACAGTTTTGATCACTGTGTGCTATATTAAATACTCATCTTTCAGTTCATCTCCCAAATCTCATTTGCTTAGTTTTTGATGTATTTATCAGGATATTATTTTCCTGTGCCCAAATAGTCATTCTTTTTGAGTCTATGACAACGGATCGAATACATGAAATATCGAATGGCCGGAAAACTGAAAACGCTAGTGATAGAAACCCGTTTTATGAGATCACAGTACAGTGAAAATTGGGAAATTTGCCCTTTTCTCACTGTAATGCGATCTCGGAGTTAGTATATATATTTAGCGGGGGGGGGTGTGGGGGGCACAGCCCCCACAAACGTGTTTCTATCACCTGCGTTTTCGATTTTCTGGCTGTTCAATATTTAGTGTATTCGATCAGTTGTCATAGACCCATTTGTTTTCTTTTGCAGGCGTGCCCTATCTATAACGCATATAATTAGATTACCCATTTTCAAGTCATCTGCATACAGACTGTAGAACACTTCAGATGAAAAAGATAGATCTGAAAGATACAATCTAAACAAATATGGGCCTAGGATAGAGCCATGTGGGATGCCCTGACTGCGACCTCGATTTTCACCTGTCCAATCGTTGTATGATACTTGCCATGTCCTATTCATAAACCATGCAGCTATTCATCTTATCACAAGTACATCAATTATTGTAACTTATTGATCAGTGCTTTGTGTATGTATGACCTTATCAAATGCTGAAGTTAATGCTATATAAATCATATCACAGCATAATTTTATCCATAGCTGTTATTATATTGTTATAGAACATCATGTTACAGATGGCAATAGATCTATTTTCAACATACACATTCTGATATATGATTTCAAGCCCTAACCTTTCCATTTGTGACAATAATTTATCCAATATAACCTTCTCCATTATTTTTTCATAACATGAAGGTAAACTTATTGGTCTGTATTGGTTTATCCTAATCCCCTTTCCCTTAAATATAGGTTTAACTTAGTGCATGTCACCAACCTTAAGGAATCTCTCCATATTTATACAATCTAGTAAATAACAGATATAATGGTACTGTAAGTTTAAGCTGAAGTGTTCACAAGTCATTATTACTAATTGTATCTCCTCAATGTGCTTTGTTTGGATTCAGTTTGCATAGTTCTTTTTCAATATAATCTAATTTGATTTCAGTATTTGAGGTTACTTGGATGTCACTAGGACTGTTTATCACCCCTTCTGTGGAGCCAAACTGCTTTGCATAAGACTTTGTAAATTTATTTATAAACTGTTGTACCTGGTAGTAAATTTTAGAATCTACACACAGTTTATCAATTTGTATGTCTTTACTCCTACCATATCAAATGTATCTATAAATGGTTTCATAGGTTCATAGGCTCATAGGTTAGTACTATGCTATCGGCCATAACAATTCCCTGGATATTTCTTCCCACACTATTTACTTCCCTGGACCCCTGTCTAGCAGGGTTTCCTATTATGTTCAATGCTCAATAGCTTTATATACTTTTCTTCAAAGTTTTCTTTATCTTGTCCCACACTATGTTTAATTTGTATGTTCAGCTTGTTTATTTCAGTTTTCAAAGTCGTAGTTCAACCTGTTTTTCATTTAATGTATTTTTTTTGTTTCTCACCTTAATCAAGTATCTTGTTCTTATGGAAATATATTATCCTGAAGTTGTGTGCCTAGATCCTGATATTATTTTTTGGGGATTTTTTCATTCAAGCAATTTCTCTTTCAAATTTCCACATTCCTTCTATAGTTTTTCCACTGAATGCATCACTCCAAGTAATTGTACATAGTGACCATTTTACGTCCACATAATCTGTTATTAATCTTCTGTGCATTGGTTTAGATTTCAGTTTGGCAGAATTATCTATCAACATATTAACTTTTATAACCCCATGATCACTGCACATAAACAGTGGTAAAACAGTATGCAGTAACAGTAATTTCTTTAGAAACACAAATAATGTCTAGTATGATGTCCTTATATATCACTATTGCAGTATTCTTAACCTTGGAAATCACCTGTCAAGGACAGCCCAATGTCTGGCCAGTATAGCAAAGTTCTTAGACCTTGTGTGCACTGTATGTCACATGTATGCTCCTTGCTCAGTATGTAGGGCATAAAGGTGATTTACGGATGCAGTTACCCAGAACTTCTTTGCCGCCAGTCCAAATGCCATTATCAATTGTTGGTCTGAATGCCCTGTGCTGTGCTGATACCTAACTATCAGATAAGTGCCCCATTGGAGTCTTTTTTTTCCCTACTTTGGTCTTGTCTTCTTTTTGTTACCTGGAGTTACTGTCATCCAAGAAGAGAAAATGTCAAGTGTGTGAGGCAGATTCTCCATAAGGATTATCACAAACAATGTCGCTTTTGTTTGGGTACTTCCCACAACCACACTTCTGTAATATTTGTAAGGTGTTTGTGCCTAAGACTGTAAAAGCCAGTTGTCTTCCCTGGCCATCTATCTTGAGAACCAGTGGCTTAAACAGTTGACCTAGGGAAGCATGGCATAATCAGTTAACCCTGAGGTACTATCTTTAGGCAAAAAGAAGGCCAAAAAATCTTGGCTGGAGTTTTTGGCTGTCCAGCCTCCACCTGCCATCTCTCTAGAAGCAAGTGATAGCTCTGTAGGCCATCCAGTGTCATCTTTGGATTCCTCTGCTGTGACCCTGTTGGAGATTAGCATGGATTCTTCCTTTCACATGTCATTTGAGGCTTTGCAGGCATCTGTTCTGGACATTGAGGGGAACCACAGTTGGTTATCTCAGAGGACCCTAGAGTGATTCCACAGAATATGGTCAGGGAAGAAGTTCCAGGTACACTTATTGAATCTCATTAAGGGTGTGAACCTCTGGTGTTTGCTAGGGCTGACATACCTACCAAGAAAAAACAGAAGACTAAACATTCTTCTGTACATCCTAAGGACCCTCAGAGGGAATGGCAGGAGTTTGCTCAAGGTCTGTTTAGGGCTTTAATGGCCATGAAGCTTCCCCAAGGGGTTTCTGTGCCTACTTCACCTTGGACTTTAACTCCTTCTAAAAGGCTTAGGGAACCTGATTCCTTGGATGAGAATTTGGAGTGTGATGAAGGGTCTTCGTCTTATTCTTTTCAAATGCATTCTCCCTTGGCTTATGGCTGTGATGAAGAGAAATCCATTAGCCCTGAGTCTCTTTGGGAGGAGTGTCTTTTGGGGCATAGTAACCAGAAAGATGGAATACTTTAAGTGGGATTCTTCTCAGATGTCTGATATCCAGAAGAGATATTATGAGTTACTTCAGGTGGACACGTCTAAATCTTCTGCAGTACTTCCTGTGTTGGCTGCTTTGATTGACACCTTTCCAGCTGCCTCTAAAACTCTGGATTCTCAGTCCCCTGATCCTAAGAAACCTGACAGGTTCTATATGGTTCCTGAAGATTGTCACTTCCTGTTTAAGTGTCCTGCTGATCCTGCTGTGGTATCAGTCTCCTCTGACAAGCCTTTTAAATTTTTGCCCTTTACCAAGTTCCTGCCTTTGGATAAGGATAGCAGGACCATGAAGAAGATTGGGAAGAAGGTCTGTACTGCTGTCACCTTGGCCTTTAGAGCAGTTAATTACCTGACCCACAAGACCAAATATGCTCTGTCCTTTATTGCCCAGTCTTGTCAGGTTATTTCTGACATCCCTTATTCTGAAGGAAAGTCCTCTGCTCCCTCTCTCTGTACTGAGTTCTACCACTCAGGTGGCTCACCACACTATAGAGTGCAGCTATGATGCTGCATCTGCTTCTTCTATGGGTCTGTCATGAGGCATTATTCTTGGCTTCATCTGCAGACATTACCTGAGGACATTAAAGGAGTACAACAGGTTTCTCTAATGTATTCCTCAACTTCACGGCCCTTTTCCTCCCTATTTACATTGTCCTCTGTAAAGCAACAACAATAAAGCATTTACAATTTTTATAATTCCCCTTACTTCTGTAACAGAAGCCTACCTTCTCATACTGTGATGGTTTCACTTACAAAATGATTCTCTCGCATTTGAATAAAGCTTGCTGGAGTCACTCTATTACTGACATCATCGAGGCCAGGCAGTGCAGGTACTTTTTTTTTTTAACTAGTTCCCTCCCCCAAAGTGACATCACCACGGTCGTCATCTGATTCTAACTAAAATAATGAGACCCACCCATTCTGTGATGTCATGGCTCCCTTGTCCTTCCCCCAGCCTGAGTGCTCAAATACAAGTACAGGAGGTAGGATACTTCTTTTTAACATTGTGTTTCCAGTACGCTGTATTTCCCTGTTGGAACCTTGTGTGAGTCTCTTTCTGCATCAGCTTCCCTCATGGATTTATACTGGTGAGTATGACATTTTTTTGTAGAAATACATTGTTTGCAAAGTATCAGTATCTCTTTAATGTGGCATCTTCATTTCTCCTGGCTTTTCAGTCGCTTTGCTGCATAAGTTCACACGTGCATTCAAAAATGTTTAAACATTGCCTGTTTGGGTCCTGCTGGCCAAACTGTTGTGGATACATGTATGCACTTGGTATTGAACTGTGGTGCTTTAGTACTGTACTTTTTTATATTTATTTGCCTTTGTTGCAGCATTCCAGCTGTTCCGCATGGTGTTGGTTGCCAATGGCAGTTATTACTATAAAGTTGTCTTCTTTCCAAAGTTATTTTCTCTAACTTTCTTAAAGAGCAGTACCATTAACTACCTTAAAGATTTCCTGTTTAATATGGATAGTGATTGTGCTGTCTTTTAATCTGTTCAGTGAGAAGTTGTAATGAAAAAACTTGCTGTTCACTGTCTGCATTAGTCCCACTTCAATCTGCAAATTGGCTCTGTTTTACTCCTTTAATGCCCTGCACTTTTTTTTTATGTAATTTCCTTTCCTGTGGTGTTCCTTTGCCAGCTGTTCCATGTGGTCTTGGTTGCCAATAGCAACCATTTTTCTCTATGGCCCTGTGATGTCTGAAGTTTTGTGTGTGTATGACTGTGCGATTATGAACTTCCAAGCCATTATTTTACACTCTCTTAGCTGTTTACTTTTTTTTTCTTATTTTATACTCGCTAAACAGCTTAGCGAGTGTAAAGTAATGGTTTGTTAGGTCGTAACTGCACGCTCACACAGACAAACACTTGATTATGTTGGCTGTGCTTCTCCCATTGGTTATTTGCCACCTACAAATTTTTTTATCTAAAATATGTCTCTCTACAGACATAAGGGTAGTGGGTTTGACTCTTGTGTTGTCTGGGCAGTGATTACAAGTGCATGGGGAGAGAATGAAGTGTGTGTGCATGAATGTAGGAGTGCCTGCATGTGTGTATGACAGAGTGAATAGTAAAGCAATGCATGGAGTGTGTGTATGAATGTAAAAGGGCCTGCGTGTGTGTATGAGAGAGCGAATGGTAAAGGAATGCATGGAGAGGGTGTGTACGACTTTTGAAGTGCCTGCGAGGGTGTATGAGAGAGCGAACGGTAAAGGAATGCATGGAGAGCGTGTGTATGACTTTTGAAGTGCCTGCGTGTGTGTATGAGAGAGCGATCAGTAAAGGAATGCATGGAGATTGTGTGTATGACTTTTGAAGTGCCTGCGTGTGTGTATGAGAGAGCAAATGGTAAAGGAATGCATGGAGAGCGTGTGTATGACTTTTGAAGTGCCTGCGTGTGTGTGTATGAGAGAGCGATCAGTAAAGGAATGCATGGAGAGTGTGTGTACGACTTTTGAAGTGCCTGTGTGTGTGTGTATGAGAGAGCGAATAGTAAAGGAATGCATGGAGAGTATGTGTATGACTTTTGAAGTGCCTGCGTGTGTGTATGAGAGAGCAAACGGTAAAGGAATGCATGGAGAGTGTGTGTATGACTTTTGAAGTGCCTGCGTGTGTGTATGAGAGAGCGATCAGTAAAGTAAGCAACTGCTGTTCATAAAAAATAAAATGCATCATATTAACACTTTTTATTTACATACATTGTTAAATTACTGATCTTAAAACCCCTTATAAAGGCAGTTATCAATGAAAGACCTACCCATACAAGGGATTGTAATTTACCATGCCTGGGAAACATCTTACTACTTTTGCGTTTCAGTATGGTGACATGTTGTATATTGCCTTAACTTTATTTAGATTTGTTGACCCTTCTTTCCTTGAACATATATTACCATAAAACTCTAGAAATTATCTATTAATTTGCATATTTGTAAAACTCTATTTATAGAATCATTGTTTCTGTGTTTTGCCACAGGCTGCATCGTCAAAGAAAATGTTAACATTCAGAATGCCTGGGATAAAATATATTATACATCTGAAATTTTCTGTAACTGATCTTACAACCCAAATTAAACTCCTGTATCTTCTAAGACCTTTGTTATTAAAAATGTATTTGTTATTCTGTTCTTAGGATTCACCTCCATTTGGTAGTAACCTGCCTTCACATCCATTTTGCTAAAAACAGTAGCAGCATTCAACATAATGATAATGTCACCCAAAGTGCTTTCCCTCAGAATGGCTTTATTTACCACACATATATCAATGCTACAGTCGTAGTGCAGGTGTGTTTTGGCATAGGCATGGTATGCAATGGCTAGCCATTCACTGCAACATCAAGAACTGACTAACCATTGTCACAACAGCACAGGCATCTGGTATCCCACAGCAGTTGCTCTATTAATTTAGTTTTGAATGCTTCCAGATTGCTTTGCTCCCTAGCTACTCCTGGGAGATTATACCAGCCTGCTGAATCCAGCTTTGAGAATGCATGTTTTCCTGTGGTTGTCTTGAAACATGGTCTGATAACTATTAAGCCATCTTCCTGACTGTCTCTCAGATAAGAGGTTGGTTAATATGTAGTTTGGATTTTAGAGGTAGACAAAGTCCCATTTTAATAATTTCTATATCTTTGAACCAAGTAGCAAGGTTGTTCTTTCATTGATAGGTAGCTACTTGAAGCATTGGAGGAAATAGCAAAGATGCATATTTGGTTCTGCAAGTAATTAAAATCTACAGATCTATTTAAAAGTGACAGTACAAGTGTTATTTGTATTTGTGGTAGAGTGAAGAGCTATTAAAGGGAGCCCATGCTCAGTTTTTGGGATAAGTATGTTTATTGTGCTGGTTGTGCACATGCTGGAGGTGAGAAGGTATGAGAGCTTGTAGCATAAATTTAGTTATTTAAGGTTCCGCTAATATCTGTATGGTTTGTTAATAAGAGAGTAGGGTCCAATGTGATCCCTGGATATTTTTTGCTCTGTTACTACATGCAACATATTGCCTGATGTGTCAGTTATTGTCAGGTGCAGAGTTTTAGCAAGCTATTATGGAGTGCCAAAGAACATTACATTTGTTTTTCTCTGACTAATAATTAGCATATTATCATGTGTGCATTGGCAGATCCTTGCAAAACTTATTCTGAGTTTTTGCATAGGGTGTTAGTGTTTTTACTTGATTTTAACAGCAGATGATAATCAGCATTCATTCCTATATTGAGCTGTGATTTCTTGTGCCATAGATGATGACCTGTAGCTTGCTCAGATATGGTAAGGGACACTCTCCACGGACTACAGTACAAGGTCAAACCATTGAGATTGCACCATTTTGAGCTTTTACCCCGGGATGCCACTGGAAACGTTCATAGTGTGCCCAGTCAAACTAACCAGGTAAACAACCGGATAACAAAATATTTATTACAACTTGCTAAGAAAGAGCAAACCTCTACAGGTATCCAGTAAAGTGAATCAAACCAAACAACCAGAGGATCATGGGAATTTGTTTATACAGGAGAAAATCTTAATTACATCTGGTAACAGGTCATGTTACATTTCAATATGTTCATTTTATTTAGTAGTAGTGTAGTAACACTGATGTTTGTAAACACAGAAATTTGGTATGCATACTTGTACATTCTGCACGGCAAATGATGCTTAGGTGGTGTATCGCTTTCATACTTCTCTGTTGTATTTGCACCAGATATTGCTAGTGTGCAGTGCAGGAATAGAAAGATTAAAACATTACCCTGGTATCAAAGGTGGCAGTGCAACATATTCATAGTGGCTTAACATGAGAGTAGCTCTAAGCAAGCACCATGTGAAACCTGAACAAGCACCTAGAATTATTCAGTGCAGCTTCCACACCTTAAGTCTGAAAATGAATTCACATACTCACATGAACAGGAGTAGCTGCATATTGATGGCTAAAGGTGTATGGGCATGTCGGGTGGTTACTACACTGCAAAACTGGTATGTAATGGTGGAGATATTTGGAAGGCATGAGCAAACACACCAGTATATTAAAGCCATAACACCAATTGAACTGGAGGCTGGCAAATAGATTTAGTAAGGGATTTTGTCCATGCACAAATATTTCAACAGTGATTCTTTGCAGTGGCATCCATTATCTGATTCAAGGCAAATTAATCTTTATGTCCTTTATTTAAAAAAAAAAAATCAATAAAAAAATTACTTTGTGATAAGTGACTTCTGGACACAAGAAAAAGGAAGGGGAAAATAGAGCAATGTGGTTTGTATGTACAAAGACAAATCCAGGGACACTGCAAAAGTTTTTTTGCAAACCAACCAGTGAGAAAAACATATGTAGGCAAACATTGCATACCAACACACTTTGCACATGTAAATCTCAATTTTAACAAGGTGGAAGCATGAAGTGATACCGTAACACTTAAATTAATAAAGATCTAAACAGGTTACTAGTATAAATGTTTTATTATTTAGCTCTTTGGTGCAGGACCTTACATGGGTTGCTACATAAACTGGATGTGAATGCAGTCAAGTAAGGCCATGGCTATAGTGCAGCAAAAAAATGTCCCCTCTAACAAAGGAAATGCTAGAGCAAAAGATTAAATGACATGAGTCAAGCACCCTGCTGAGATCTGCCAGTCAATGGAATTACCAGGTCACATTACACTCAGGACTTTGACAGCTAGGGAAGCTAAGTGTTACGGGGGAGGGGAGAAGTAAATGGACTGGAATTCATTGTCTCACAAATTAGTGCCATTTAAACTAAATTAGAAAAAAAGGCAGCAGTAAACAGCACTTTGAGTGTGTTCTGTGACATTTGCACTGTTTCTGTTTTAAGTAGTCATTCAGCAGCAGGGAATGTTACTTACACTGTTGTATTTCACTCTGTACTTTGTACGCATGCAACATCTATGAAATGACAGGAGCTTTAGACAAACGGAGGCCTGCATGATGTAACATTTTTGAGCCAAACAATGATTTCTGGGATACTGAATGGCAACCTGATTTATCCAAACTACCTCAATATGCCCGCCTCCAGGTGGTCAGAGTCTGGAATTACATATAAAAATATTTAAAATCCTATAAATAATCCCAGAGTGCTGTTAAAATGTAGGAAACATCATGCCATGATGTTTTAAACATGTTTTTTGAGTCTGTGGGTGCGGGACTCCTTTAAGGCCAAGCTGCTGGATGCTCCTTTGGATAATAAAAATCTTTTTGGGACTGCTGCTGCTGCTGATGATATGTTTAAGTCTCTTCAAGAAAATGGTAAAGCTTTGCAGGACCTTAAACATATTTTTATGTCCCCCATCCCTAGGTTCCAGGGTAACTGTCCTACTAGGTGTGCTTTTGTACATAGGCAGCCTCGAAAGGCCACTAAAGGCAGAAAGAGTGTTAGGTGAGCTCCTCCTGCTAAGTCTTCTCAGGCTCCTGTAGCTCAGAAGCCTCCTTTTTCTGACAAGCCTGCCTATATTTGACATTTTGCCCCTCCTAACCCTTGCCCAGGTTCCCTTGTCTCTTCAGCTCTCCTTCTGTCTTCTAAACTGGAAACTCATCACCACAGATTCTTGGTTTCTGTCTTCCATCCGTCAGGATTACTTCATAGTGTGGAAGTCTCTCCCTCCTTTTTCAGGGATTTCTTAACCTTCTTTAGAGCAACTTCTTCATTTTTCAGGGGTTCTTGTGTCCCTGGTGGACAGGGATTCTACTCTATAATGTTTCGGGTTCCTCAAAAGGATGGCACTTGGAGGTCTGTCCTGGATCTCTCCTTGCTCAACACCTTTCTCAAAGTTCCTTCTTTTCACAGATGCTTTCTCTTCAAACCCTGTTTCCCCTATTGCTGCTCCATCTTTTCTGGTGTCCTTGGATGTGAAGGAGGCTTACCCTCATATTCCTATTCACCCTCTGTTCAGGAAGTTTTTTATGTTTCTCTGTTTCTTCCTCTCATTTTCAGTTCTCTGCTTTGCCCTGTGGCCCCTTTACTGCCCGAAGAGTATTCACAAAATGCCTAGCTCTTTTGATTGCCTTTTGCAGACAACAAGGCTTTTAGATTTTTCCTTATTTAGATGACCTGTTGATTCAGGCACCTTACCCCAGTCACCTGTTACAGCCTATAGAGTTCACTATGTCTCTCGTTCAAAGTATGGGGTTTGCTATCAACTTCTAAAGGTCTGTCCTGACTCCCTCTCAGGATCATATATATCTGGTCTGCAGGATTCTAACAGTGCCACTGTTGACCTCTCTTCCACCTCCAAAGGTTTTCTCCTTTCAGTCTTTCTTCCTCTGCCTGCCATTCCAGCTATGGAGTTTTTCGTGGTCTAGGATTCTTGGCCTGTTATATTCCAATTCCCCCTCTTGCCAGACTGCATATGCAGAAACTTCACTGGTACTTCAAGTCAGTTTGGCTTCAGCATTGCCACCCTCTGGATTTCAGAGTGCTCTCCTTCCTTGTCTCAAGTGGGAATTTGAGTGATGGATTCAACAACTTTCCTTCAACTTGTCCCACACTATGTTTAATTTGTATGTTCAGCTTGTTTACTCATGCCCGCCCTTTTAGCCTTTGATTTCTTCTCAAGAACTGTTCACAGACACTACAGACATGATTTGGGGGATTCCTATGGTCACCTGAAAGTTCAGGGTCTCTGCCCCCCCCCCATCAGAAGTCAGACGGTATTAACATTAAAGAGATGACAGCTCTGATTCTTTCCTTTCAGACTTTTCACCCCATGCTTTCTCCAGGCCCCCTAAAGGTTTACACAGACAATATCACAGTGATGTGGTATGTCAACAATCAGGGGGGGCACAAAGTCTTTCCTTCTTTGCAGGCTGTCTCTCCAGGCTTGGGATCTGGCTATCAGTTATTAGCTAACTCTTCAGGGAGTGTTTATTCCTTCAAAGCACAATCTAGTGGCTGACTCTTTGAGAGAGTCCAAAACCCAGGCTCAAGAATAGATGCTTCACAGAGACATGTTTCAGGACATTGTCCATCAGTGGGGTATTCCTCAGACAGATCTTTCTGCCTCCCCTTTGAACAGGCAGTAAACTATCTTCTGTTCCCTAGTGCCATGCCATCTGGTGTGGAGGATGGATGCCCTTTCTTTTCCTTGGAAGAGAATGTTTCTTTATGCCTTCCCTGCTGTTCCTCTTCTTCCAAGATTCCTGCAGAAAATTCAGCTGGACTCCCCAAAATCTTGCTAGTGACTCCCTTTTTACCAAGACAGCACTTGTTCTCCCTCTTAATGCATCTGGCCAGGGGCAATTATCACAAGTTACCTCACTAGTTGGGCCTCCTCACACAGGGCAAGGGGTCACTCATTCATCCTCACTTGTCCAGTCTTCAATTGACACTGTGGGTGAGAGGGTTTTGATCCCTTTTAGACAATTCTTTTCTGAAGATGTGCTCAGGGTTTTACAGGAGGCAAGAAAACCTGCAACCAGAAAGTCCTATATGTCCAAATGGAAAATATTTCTGTCTGGTACCATGCCAGGACCCTTTTCAGTGGGGTTCCTTGGGTTCTATCCTATTTGTGTGGGTTGCTCCAGTCTGGCTTGGCCTGTTCTTTTGTGAAGGCCAATTTGTCAGCTATTTCTGCATGTCTACCCTTTTATCCTCCTTTGGCATCTTGTTTTGAGGTTAAACAGCTTCCTAAAGGCATCTTGCATTTTAGGACCCCAAGGAAACCTATTCTTTCTCTTTGAGACCTTAATTTTGTTTTGTAAAAATTGACTCAGGCTTCCTTAGCTCCTGCAGTTTCAGTGTCTCTTCAACAGTATACCTAGAAGATTGTTTTGTTGCTTGCTCCTTCTTCTGCTTGGAGGGTTTCTGAGCTTCACACACTTATTGCCATTCCTCTTTTTTTGGATTTTCAAAGAGGCAGGGTCTCTTCATACTAATCCTTGTTTTATGCTCAAGGTTGTTAATGAGTTGTCCTTAAATCAAGCATTACAACTCCCTTCCTGTTTCTTTCTCCACAGTCTGCTGGTGAGAGGGTCCTGCATGTGTCTCAAATGTCCAGATTTTCACAGAATGTCCAGATTTTTTGCTCATATTTTGGTCTGTTCCTCATAAAATGTGTATTTTTCTGGCAAATCACTGGAATGATCTGAGGATTGAAGTCACTAACTAATGGCATACATTTGAGTTTCAGACTTCAAATCCTTCAGAAAGTGCATGGTAAATCAAACCCTGTTACTCTAACAACTTTCTAAGTTGATAACAATATTTAAAATGTATCCTTATTTTTGGGGCTTTGTCCTCCCATTTTGTTGGGCTTTGTCCAGATTACTTGCACTAAGAGGTTGAGAGGTATGGCCCAGTCCTGCATACCTTGGATTTGCACAGACAGCTTAGGTATTTGGATAAAACTAAGACCATTCATAAGTATTATCAGATTTTTGTTTCTTTTCATCCCAGGACTTTAGGTTTAACTGTTTCCAAGCAAACCATCTCCTCCTGGATATCTAATGCAGTTTTCTTTCGTTATTTTTTTCAAGGCAAGTATCATTCTACTTCAGGTAGAGCTCATTGCCCTAGGGCTGTTCCATCTTCTGGTGCTTTTTTTCAAGGGTTTGGACACTATTCCATCCTTGAAGCTGCCACTTGGTCCTCAGTGCATACCTTTACTAAGCATTATACATTTGATATGGTTTCTAGGGCCAGAGCAGGTTTTGCTATTCCCATCCTTCCACCTCCCACTCCATTTCTTGAGCTTTTGTACTCTCCCTAAGGTGAAGAATACTGCAACAGTGATATAGAAGGACATAGTATAGTAGTGTAAAATCTTACCATAACAATAGATGTCCTTTTCTTCACTGTTGCAATATTCAGTCCCTAACTCAATCCCCCTTTTTCCTTTAGGTTTTTGCTTTGGTTACCCTCCTGGCTGAGGATCCCCCTTTTCCATCTGCATTTTCTCCCTTTGGATGTGCACAGCCTCCTTTTGTCCTATAGAGACTGTTCTCTAATGGGGCAATTCAGTTTTGGGTAATTGTGTCCATATGTTACCATTGTGCCCTACATCCTGAGTGGATGGAATATGTGTGATGTATGGGGCATACAAGATCTAAAGGCTTTGATATACTGTATGGATGTTTGGCTATCCTTGACAGGATATCCCTAAGGGATGTATGTATTATGTATGCATTATGTTTGTTTTATAGACATTAATTATTTTATTTTTTCCCTCGCTATTTGTTGTGAACTTTGTCCTTTCTTTCTTTTTTATTTTTTTCTATATGCCCTTTATCTTCAAATTGCTGAATACTTGTATCCAGAATTCCAAAGTTGACAGCGGTATTATGTAGTTCAACAGGGGTTGAGTGATCTTTACTGACAACATACACTTTTGTTTCTTACATGAGTTTTATTTATTATTTGCCTAATATTATTTATCTCATCAGTCCAGTCATTAATATGACATTAGTATATGTAATAGCTATGTAACAATAGTTCTTCAATCTGTGCCAATTGCACAAGTACAATTGTCATCAGTAAGTCTAGCTTTGCTACTAATAATGGTAAGTAAATCATCCAGCTTTTGACAAGAGGAACACAGATCACCAGTGTTGTCAGATGCTACTTTTAAATATACATAGCATTTAGTATACTATACAAAATATTTGTTATAACAAGATTGCTAGATTTGCTACTGAGACCCCATATAGGACCCATCACTGTGTAGCTCTCAGACAACTAAACTGGCTTGAGCTGCCTCAGCTACTGAAACTTAATCAATTGACATTGGCACACAAACTATACTACTACCCAGCTAAAACTCCAGCACTCCAGAATCTAATTATACCTTATTCTATAACAAGAACCTCAAGATCTAGTACTCAAAACCACCTAGATGTCATCAAACATAACAATGATGCTGAGAAATCTCTCTTCAGTTGCTCTATTTCTAAAGCTTGGAATACCCTACCTAGCTGCCTGACTTCCATTAGCTCCACCACACAATTTAAAAAGCCCTTCAAAGTACACTCTATGAATACCTGGTTATCCTCCTGTAACTCCCAGAGATAGACACTTACTTAACAAGCTATTCTCCATCTTAACCCAATATGCCTTACAATATCCTTCTCTATCTACAGAACTAACACATACGTATTCCTGTTTGACCCACAAATCTTGATTTTATTTGCCCCTCTAAACATTATGTTCACTAACCTATTCTAGTTTACTTTTCTATCTCATAGTACTCAGTACTCAGTTATACTGTTCCACCCCTACAACTTAGTAACAACTTAACTAGCCACAACATCTCAGCTGTTACACTGTCTCACCCCTTTTACCTACTGTTTCCTGACTAACTACAGCATCGCACACCACTACATTGAGTGTCACATATTATGTATCACATGGCACAAGACCAGCTTGTCTCATCCCCCACAAGGGGAGATAGCATTCTTGATTTGGTTCTCACTAACATGGGCGACCAGTGCACTACCCCCATAGTAAGTTTTTCCCCTGGTGAGATCAGACCATCGGTCTGTCTCATTCGAAGTGTCTATTCTGTCCAACCCCCCCCCCCAAGCCGTAACCAGACTAAAACAATTCTTAAAAACTGACTACAACCTTCTAACGGAGAGTATCAGTAGCTTCACACAACTGCCCCCCTCAGAGGATGCAGAAAAATATGTTGAACACAACTGCATGGACTCAGCCATACCCAACAGAACTAAAACCTGCTCCTCAAGGAAACATAAACCTATGTGGTGGACATCCTCTATCAACAGGCTTTACAACAAAAGGAAGAAACTGTTGTCCAAGGGTAAAAACACACAAATTCCCAATTGGAAAAACTCCCTCCTTAGCCTCAACAAGCAAATTAGATCACTAGTGAAAATTCCAAAGCCAATTATGAATTGAAACTAGCCTCTGAAACAAAGGCTAACCACAAAGCCTTTTTCAGTTACGTCAGAAACCTTCATGGCAAAGCCCAGGTTTGTTCCAAAGTAGTTCTTAATGGTACCACTTTCACTGATCCTGTTGACTTAGCCAACCTGCTAGCAGATAGGTTCAGCACAAACTCCACCCCTCTGTCCACCCCAAAGGCCCATTCAACATCCCCGATACTTGCCCCACAACTCACATCTCCATAGATCAAGTGTTAAAGGCCCTATCCAAGGCAAAGAACATAGCTTCCATGCGACCTGCTAGTATCCAAGGCTGTATTCTGCAACATCTCCAGCAAGAACTAGCCTCAACATTGAGCACCCTATTTAACCATAGCCTAAGTACAAGCTTCATTCCAGCAGAGTGGAGAACTGCCATTGTCTTCCCTTTGCACAAAAGTGGTGCCACTACTGACCCTGGAAACTATCGCCCCATTAGCTTGACAAATCTGATCTGTAAGGCCATGGAAGACCTCATAGATAAGGACATAGGCAATCTTCAAGCACTTAACCCACCCAGTTCAGATTTGTCAAGGGCAGATCTTGCCTGTTGAACTTGGTTGACATTTTTGAGACTGTCACCAAGGCACTGGATGAGGTAGAGTCAGTAGATGCAGCTTACCTTGACTTGGCCAAAGCCTTTGACACAATCCCCCAGTCAGGCATCATTGAAAAGTTAACACAACTTGCATAAATTCCTATCTCATCAGGTGGGTGGCCAACTGGCTCACTGATAGGACCCACAAGGTCAAAATAGGTGCCACCACCTCCGACAGCAGACCTGTCACTAGTGGTGTCCCCCAGGGATTTGTCCTGGGACCCCTATTGTTTGCCATCTACTTCTCAGAGGTCCAGGCAAAGACAAAAGGCCTGTGGCTGACCAAGTTTGTGGATAACTGTAAGTTAGGTGCTGTCAATGACTCCACAAATGATGTTAATATACTTCAAGAGGGTCTCACAGCAACAAATGACTGGTGCCAAAATCATGGCCTTAAGTTAAATGCAAAAAAATGTATTATCATACCATTTGCCAAAAACATGACCCCTACTGATTACCACATTAATGGCAACCCCCTAAGCACATAAGTTGTGGTGAGAGACCTGGATACACAAGAAGACAACAATCTCACATTTGATCATCATGTAGTGGCAGTGGTCAGAAAAGCCTTTTACTTGGTTCACTGGTTCACCTCATAAGTAAAGGGATTGCATCCAGAAAAAAGAGGTTATTACCTCTCTGTACTCCTCCCTCATTAGGCCAATAATTGAGTACAACGCCCCGTTTGGTATGTACCTCTCCAAACAACTGCACCAATTAGAAAGGCCACAGAAATACCTCACAAAGAGAATCCATGGCCTCCAACACCTGTCCTATGTGGACAGGTTCAAATCACTATCACTGTACTCTGTATCGTACACATTGCTCAGAGGTGATCTGTGTCTTACCCACAAGGCAATCGCAGACCCTGATCTACTAGATATGCTGCATATCCATAAGTGTAACTCCTCACGTAGTACCCGATCAAAAGGCTTAAATCTAATATGTGACATTAACAAAACCTGCTGGAGAGACAGGTTTATCTCCCAGAGGCTGCCCTGTCTCTGGAATATACTCCCCATACTCGTCAAACAAAGTACATCACTGACCCTCTTCAAGCACAACCTTGATGAGTGGATGGGTAACCACAAATTTGCCTCAGGGGTTCCACCTGTGTCCCTCATTGACAGGGGTGACAGGTGCTGATTGGGGTTTCTTTTTTGGGGATAAACTCTTGGCTAGGTTTGTAAGGGCCCCAGAGCCATTAGCCTAGTAATCGCCTATGATCCTATTATAATACTGTGATGAGTGATGACTCTTCTAAGTGTGATTTCTATAGCAGTATCATCAACATTATTGTAAGGAAGGTATATTGTTTTTACTGTGTACTATATGAAATTATGTTCTAAAGTTTCTCGTCTATATTGCTATGTGTTATCTCAGGACATTTACTATGTTATAACTTGATAGCCATAGTCTAACTGTTGTTGATTACTTTCTGTTTGATTTATGCATTTTATCTGGAGTTTTTTTCCCAGGGCCTCTGCTGAAAATAGGCCTGTGCCCAGTCAGACTTTCCCGGTAAACAAATGTAAAATAAATAAAAAATAAAATCATCATCTTTTTTCAGCTGTTTCCATTAGGGGTCGCCACAGCGGATCATCTGTTTCCATTTCTTCCTGTCCTCTGCATCTTGCTCTGTCACACCAACCACCTGCATGTCCTCTCTCACCACATCAATAAACCTTATCTTAGGCCTTCCTCTTTTCCTGTTACCTGATAGCTTCATCCTTAGCATCTTTTTCCTAATATACTCAGCATCCCTCCTCAACACATGTCCAAACCAATGTAATCTTGCCTCTCTGGCTTTGTCTCCAAACCTTCCAACCTGGGCTGACCCTCTAATATACTTATTCCTAATCCTATCCACCCTCATCACACCCAGTGCAAATCTTAACATCTTTAACTCTGCCACATCCAGCTCTAACTCCTGCCTTTTTATCAATGCCGCTGTCTCCAACCCATATAACATAGCTGGTCTCACTACCCTCTTGTAGACCTTCCCTTTCACTCTTACTGGTACTTGTCTGTCACAAATCACTCCTGACACTCTTCTCCACCCACTCCATCCCACCTGTAGTCTCTTTTTCACCTCTCTTCCACACTCACCATTACTTTGAACTATTGATCCCAAGTATTTAAACTCATCCACCTTCGCCACCTCTACTCCTTGCATCCTCACCATTCCTCTATCCTCCCTCTCATTCACACACATATATTCTATCTCAGTCCTGCTGACCTTCATTCCTCTTCTCTCTAGAGCATATCTCCATCTCTCCAGGGTCTCCTCCACCTATTCCCTACTTTCAGTACAGATCACAATGTCATCTGCAAACATCATAGTCCACGGGGACTCTTGTCTGATCTCGTCTGTCAACCTGTCCATCACCATTGCAAATAAGAAAGGGCCCAGAGCTGATCCTTGATGTAATCCCACCTCCACCTTAAACGCATCCATCACTCTCACCGCAGACCTCACCACTGTCACACTACCCTCATACATATCCTTTACCACTCTTACATACTTCTCTGACACTCCCGACTTCCTCATACAATACCACAACTCCTCTCTAGGCATCCTGCCATATGCTTTCTCTAAGTCTACAAAAACACAATGCAACTCCTCCTGACCTTCTCTGTACTTCTCCATCAACACTCTTAGAGCAAACATCGCATCTGTAGTGCTCTTTTCTGGCACGAAACCATACTGCTGATCACTAATCATCATGTCCCTTCTTAACCTAGCTTCCACTACTCTTTCCCATAACTTCATGCTGTGACTGATCAATTTAATCCATCTGTAGTTACTACAGCTCTGCACATCACCCTTATTCTTAAACATCGGTACCAAAACATTTTTTCTCTATTCCTCAGGCATCCTCGCACTTTACAAGATTTCATTAAACAATCTGGTTAGAAACTCCACTGCCATTTCACCTAAACACCTCCATGCTTCCACAGGTATGTCATCTGGACCAACAGCCTTTCCATTCTTCATCCTCGTCATAGCTATCCTTACTTCCTCCTTGCTAATCCATTGCACTTCATGATTCACTATCCCCACATCATCCAACCTTCTCTCCCTCTCATTCTCTTCAGTCATCAACCCCTCAAAGTACTCCTTCCATCTGCTCAACACACTCTCCTCGCTTGTGAGTTTGTTTCCCTCATTATCCTTTATCACCTTTACCTGCTGCACATATTTACTAACTCGGTCCCCCTGTCTAGCCAATGGGTACAGGTTCTTTTCCCCCATCTTAGTGTCCAACCTTTCATACAACTCTTCATACGCCTTATCCTTAGCCTTCACCACCTCTCTTTGCCATGCACCTCATCTCCTTATACTCCTGTCTACTTTCTTCATCTCTCTGACAATCCCACTTCTTCTTTGCCAACCTCTATCTCTGTATACTCTCCTGTACTTCCTCATTCCACCACCATGTCTCCTTGTTGCCCTTCCTCTGTCCAGATGTCATACCAAGCACCTTTCTAGCCGTCTCCCTTGCTAGCTCTGCTGTAGTTACCCAGCTACTTGGTAACTCTTCACTGCCATCCAGTGCCTGTCTTAACTCTTCCCTGAACTCCACCTCACAATTACCCTTTTTTAGTTTCCACCATTTGATCCTTGGTGCTGCCCTTACACTCCTCCTCCTCCTCTTCTTGATCACCAACGTCATCCTACAAACCACCATTTTATGCTGCCTAACTACACTTTCCCCGGTCACCACTTTACAGTCTCAAATCTCCTTCAAACTGGTCCTCCTACATAAGACATAATCCACCTGTGTGCATCTTCCTCCACTCAAAAATAAAATAAAATAAATAAATTTAGCAAATCATTAATAGCATACTCATTTAAGGAATCCATTTTCAGCTGCAAATGAATAAAGAATTCATGAATTTATATTAAAGAAAAGAAACCATAACAACAGTTTCCACAAATATTGTCATGTGATGTACATTTCTTTTTAATAATTTTCATTCACTTAATGCTACAGAAGTTGCTAAGTTTTTGCCTTCCCTTAAATCTTATTCTTCCACTTGAGCATTATTTTACATATATTGTTCCCACAAATTCCTTATGTTTCTGATAAACATAATATGTTCTAATTATATGCAATTTTTGTAATATAGCATTTTATAATGAAACTAACATTTAGCCACTTGCTAACATCCACCATTGTTGTTTAATTATATTTTTCCACCAATGTTTAGAATTGTATATCTAAATTTATCATTCATAAAATTATTAACTATAATACTTTAGTCATTTGTCAAATTCTATGCTCTTCTCTCCTCTTTGGAATGTCCAAACTATTGCTATTAATCTTAAAATAAACCTTAACTATAACTTTTTGAATCTGTTTTCTTTTTTTACTTTGTGCATGTGAACAATAGATTATTTGCATATGATCACAAAACAGGGAATCCTTTTCTTCACAATCCTATACAGAAAAATCTTTACATTGCCATATTCCTTAGATACTATATTTGTATACCTATCAAAAGGTTATATCCCTGCCTAACTTCTGTTTGGAACTGTATATATGTCCTTGTATTCCTGTTGACCGTTGGTCTCATTTTTAACATTTTAATATACTGGAGATGCCCATTTTACTATATGCCTGCCAAGCATGCTTTAGAAACTATAATGATCATGCAAATCACGTTTTATCTGTAATCCTAATCCATCAATTCACATTCCGAATTAATTTAATTTGTATAAATTCCTTAGCTAACCATATGGTATCTTGTATCATACGTTCTGGAATATATCCCACTAACTCATTGTCCACATACATTTTGACTTTCTTTCTTATCCTTATCTGTAAACTTTTAGTCAAAGGTAATTAATGATACTGGTCTCCACTTATTCAAATTCTCCTTGGCATTCTTTTTCTAAACAAATGTTAGTACTCCTTCTCATAATAACTAATTATGTTCTGACCCATTCTTGTGAAAATATTACTTTATATATTGATCTGCAACACTTTCCAAGGTTTAAAATGACTATGCCCGTGTCATTAGAACCGGACGTACTATCTCATTTCATCAGTTGTACATATATCATGACTCAAAATGACTTTGCCAGTACTATTTGCTGTTTTTGTTACCAGATATTTCTCATTAATGCCTCATGACCCATTATATCGTCTTTTTAATGTTTGAGTGTATATGTCAAAAACCTCTCTGTCTATTCCCAAAGTGTTTAATTTTCCATGCCTCGGAGTTAGGGCTTCCATATATTACATTCTTTTTTATGGCTTGTTAGAAAGGGGCACTTCCTCCTCTTTCAAACTTTCAATCCCAAAACATACTAGTCCTTCATTTTTTGAATACCGTGTTTATATGCTTACTTTGGTACTTCCTTTACAGTATTTTCTTATGATATACAACTGTTGCATCAGTCTAGCTGTATTCTGTTTTGTTTATATCCTTGTTTTTTCTCCACTTATATTAATTCAAAAATTTTCTTTCAGAACAACCCACCAAGCCAACCAATTTTCTTAGAAACATAGCAAGTCCAAATGATTTTCCACCCTCTGTCATTATACTCCATAATCTTTTTCTGTATGTCTGAGGTCAAAACCAATGTATTAAGCCCAAAGGCTTATGTGCACCTGTATGCTTTCCTCATATCTTTGATCAAAAATATGCTGACCTTCCAAAAACACACAGTCATCCATTTTGTATTCATTGTTTTCATTGAGTTAGAACAAAAAATAAATCAATCTTTGCCATCAAAGCTTTCTACTATAAGTAAGTTTTGACAAACATAAGATATATAACTGATTTTGTTTAATTAGTACCATATACTAGCCTCGTATACAAAGTCATGGAAGGTATTACAACTGACCTAATAACTGTAATATCACAAATCTTATTTGACTTGTTCTCCAGCAGTTTGACTTTGTGAAGAGTAGATCCTGTCTAGTCAATCTGGTAAACTCTTCTTTGAAATAGTTACAGATGTTGTAAATTGTGGCCATGCAGTGTACATGGCATATCTTGAACTGGTCAAGGCTTTTGACATCATTGTCTATACTGGCATCATACAAAAGCTAAGTGCAATCAACCCATATATGTTAAGATAGATAGCAGAATGGCTGAAAGACAGAACCCGCAAAGTGTGAGTTGGTGGTACATCAGAAACCACAAGGGGGATCGCTTTGGATCCAGGGAACTACCACCCCATCAGTCTGACAAGCCTGATCTGCAAGGGCATGGAACGCATTATCATGGAACTTATAAACAAAGACATTGGCAACCTTCAAACACTGGACCCCGCCAAGTTTGGGTTTGTGAAGGGCCGATCTTGTCTCCTGAATCTGATTGACTTCTTTGAATCAGTCTCCAGAGCTGTGGACGAGGGTGAGGCGGTCCACACAGCCTATCTGGACCTCACCAAGGCCTTCGACACCATCCCCCATTCTGGAATCATAGATAAACTTACTAAGCTGGGCATTAATCCCTACGTCACTCGATGGGTTGCCAACTGGCTTACTGACAGAACCCAGACTGTAAAAGTAGCCTACTCCAAATCCAGCTCCAGACAAGTGACAAGTGGAGTACCTCAGGGTTCAGTCCTTGCACTACTCTTGTTTGGCATCTACTTCTCTGAAGCACAGGCCAACACTAAGAGACTCTGGCTAACAAAGTTTGCAGATGACTGCAAACTGGGAGCCATTATTGAATCCCCAAATGATGTGGATATTCTACAAAAGGGCTTTACAGAAACAGATGCCTGGTGCCAGAGCCATGGGCTTAAGCTTAATGCCAAGAAATGTATAGTTATCCCCTTTGGAAAAAAACATGTACCCATGAATTACCACATAGGTAGCAATACACTAAACATCGAAAGTGTGATGAGAGACTTAGGGACACAGGTGGACAGTGGTCTCACTTTCGATAACCACATCGCCACAACAGTCAGGAAATCCTTCTATGTGGCACACCTCATCACTAAGGGCTTTTCATCCAGAAAAAAGGAGGTCATTGTCCCACTGTACTCATCCCTCATTAGACCCATTATAGAGTATAATGTCCTGTTTGGTATGTACCTCACAAGACATCTGCAACAGCTGGAAAGGCTACAGAAATGCTTCACTAAAAGAGTCACAGGCCTAAAGCAGATGCCATATGCTGACCATCTAAAAAAACTTCAGCTATACTCTGTGGCATATTGTCTATTCAGAGGCGATCTCTGCTTAACATACAAGGCCATGTCAAACCCTGAGCTGTTGGACATGCTCAGCTTAAAGAAATCCCAATCCCTCAGAGCCACACGCTGCAGGGATCTAAATTCTGTCATCACAATGAACAAAACATGCTGGAGGGATAGGTTCCTGACCCAGAGACTCCCCATACTCTGGAATAGATTGCCCATACATGTCAAGCAGAGCTCCTCCTTGGCCCTCTTCAAAAGGAACCTTGATGATTGGATGGGAGATAGGAAATTCACCCCGGGGATCGTGTCAGTCGCCCTGCTAGACAGGGGTCCAGAGAAGTAAATATTGTGGGAAGAAATATCCAGGGAATTGTTATGGCTAGGCTTGTATAGGCCCTAGGGCCGATAGCCTAGTACCAACCTATGAACCTATGAAAGTATGAAAGCGACCAGGGGGTCCCTTACAGCTAAGTGGTGAGATCTTTCTTTTTTGGTGTTTACTTGTCAGATCTCCAAGCAGACAGCCAATGCCTCTAGCTAGCAAAGTTTGCAGACAACTAAAAACTAGCATTATTGTTAAGTCACCCAGTGACACCCTAACCTTTCAGAATGAACACTCCCCAGTAAACTCTTGCTGCACTAAAAATGGGCTCAAACTAAACAGTAAAAAAGGTAGTATTATCACTTTTGCTAAACAGTGCTTCCCCTCATTATGCTGTATAGACCGCACATCAGTGCAAAACCAAAATGTAGTCAGGGACCTATGTATTTGGGTTAATAGCCCCCATTCATTTGGCCATCATGTGATACTGGCTGTTAGAAAATCATTTTATTTAGCCCAGTTAGTTGTCAAAGGATTATTCTGAGAATTGATCAGATTGGTTATTGACTACAAAGCCCTCTTTGGGATGGATATCACTAAACATATCAAACAATTAGAAAGGGTCCAAAGGTTCCCACCCAAAAAGACCACAGGCCTAAAGTAACTGAGCTCTCAAGAGAGGCTGGAAACTCTAGCCCTTTATTCAGTGTCTTAGAGACTTTTCAGGGGAGTCCTCTGTCTCACTTAACACTTCATTAGAGACCTGATGGTCCTGGTCTTCCTGTTTCTTTACAAGTCCAATATCTCTACCAATACTAGAATCAGACACTTAAATATTCACCTACAGATAAATAAAGCACATTACAGGGACAGGTTTATAACCCTGCAACTCCAAAAACCAGAATAAACTTTCCGTACATGTTAAGCAGTGTGATTCACTATCTTCCCTTAAACATAAATTAGGTGATTGGATGGGTATCCACAAATTTACTCTGGAATGATGGATATGGCCTTTCAGGAGAAAGGAGGTGTGGTCTGAGGGAGAGTATTGGCAAGATTTGAATGGTTATGGAACTTGGTGGTCTTGGAATATCTATAAATCTCTATATTTTCTGTGTTTCAGATTCCCACACAAAACAATAATTAATAGTCACATACAATCAGCTGCACACTGTCCCAAATGTCAGTTTCTAAAGAAGGTTTGAAGAAGTATATCAAGCTGACAATCTCTTTTTTGTCTTATATTAGCATCTAAAAGCAAACTTCTATCTAATACAGGCATTTTTGTATGTCTTGTTTGCCAAAATTCCTTAAACACTTTTCCTTCCCCAAGTCCAAGATACCAGACATTGTAGGTGAACTTCTCTTCACGTCTTCAATTCTGTTCTAAATGTCATTGCATCCTGTAAGATTACTCTATCCCTTTTGTTCTGTTTAGCCAATCTACTATGACTTATTTCCTTCTAAAAGTATTCAAACAATTAACCTTAAAAGTCAGCACCTTCATTAATCCCCCTTTTTTCTCTGCCTTTCTTTTCTGTGACTTTTAACTTTTTCTCCAGTATATGTTCCTTTATCATCATTTAATACAAGACTCTTAAGTGTGGCCTTTTTGTCCATAATCTGTACAGAAGCTTTGTGAACAGTTTACCTTGACATGCTCTATCTGCCCACAGCCATAACATGTATTTGGCTGGCTTGTATAACTAATGATCCATCTGCTCTTTTGTATAAAAATGTGATCAGGCAAATGCTTTTATTTGCCATTCTCAACAAAGAGTTCAATGGTACCTTGTCAGTCTTAGTCCAAAGTCTCCTCCTGTCCTTTTTCAGCTGCCAGCCCCAAGTCAAGAGTGTCACCCTGTCCTTCTTCAATTGCCAGTCTCCAAACCACAGTTTCACCCTGTACTTCTTCAACAGAGTGAAGAGTGAAACAGTTTTACACACTTTGCTTAGTTTTTCTCCAGTGACATTTTCGTCTGACTGGATGTTCCTGGAGGAAACATGTGCTCTGCATCATGCATTCAAGTGTAAATCACACAGAATAAACTTACCATAGGCTCCCTGTTTCTCCTTTCTGTGGAGGCCCCAAGTCATGGAATCAACTAAAATATTAACAAAAACCTTCCCGCTCCAAACACACTTTTGTGTAAGTTTACATGTTTAAACTTGCATCTTTCTAGATAGCAGACACATCCACAAATGGACAGGTCTTTACACAAACAGCCTGAAGTCTCTGCTGCTCAGAAATCTCATGAATAATGAGATTCTCAGAGTCTCCAGCTATGGACACAGAACTTGGAGAATTTCCAGTGTTGCTGCAAACACGTTACCATCACTGGATGCCAACTTCTTGTTAAGCTGAATTTTTTTCAACAATTTTTCTCCAGAGACTCTCATTATTTGGATTTTATGAACTAACCTCATTATCATACGTAACTCAAAATTGTACTGAGGATATTGTATCACAGTTAGGAGCAATTATTCACTCCCCTCCACTCTTTGAGGCACTGCATCATGCGGCATCTAAATCTTCATCTTGGCAGAGGAAGCTCATCACCTGTTTAATTTATCTGGTGACATGACTAAATTTCCCCTATCTACACAAATATTTACTTGTGATTCCCTCTGAAGATAGGTCAAAGTCCAAGTGAGACTACTGTAATCAATAAAATCAATAAAAAGTAAATGAACAAATAAGTAAATGTTTCTAAGTGCTCCCTGTCGACATGAGTTTACCACCTGTTCTTCATTATACAGGACAGTCCCTATATGAGCAGTTGTGTGCTGCAAAAAAAAACAAAAAAAAAAAAACACAAAAAGTGCAAATGTACTGGAATTTTAGGATAAAAAAAAAATCTAAGTTTCCTCTAATAGTTACATAAGACAACTATTTTGTATTTAAAACACCTTAATATGATATGAAACAATAGAAAATATTCAAATTCTATAAATGTGAGGTTTTATTTGGTAACAAATAAACGTATAGATCGTTGCACTGGCTTCAGAACAACTTGTCCTACAAAATTATATTTCTATAAAAAGTCCTACTTTGATCATCTGAACAGTTGGCAACCTTAAACTGCTGATGAATGTAAAATGGTCGTATCAAAAGCAATAGTCATTTACATCAAGCAGAGAAGTAAAGTAATTATAAAAATGCATCTTTTTTTGGCACACAAACAGGTAGCAGAAATGGTGTGAAATAGGGTAGAATTCAGACACCATGGAAAAGTGGAAGGAGAGAATGGATATACGGGAAAAAGCATTATGGCATGGGAATGCCTGTCAACCTGGGATGACATGCTCGACAAGCCACAATGCTTCACTAGGGACGGCTTGCACCTGTCACCCCTGGGCTTTCGGATATTGGCAAAGGCTCCCATAGTGCCTTTTTTAGGCAAGGCTCAAAAGACAAACCCACCTCCATAGGTATCACAAGGGATAAGAAACTAAGAGTAATGCTACTCAATGCCAGAATTCTAAACCTCAAGATGCATGCACTCGAAACTCTCCTTAGCATGGAGAACATCGATATCTGTGCAGTAACAGAAACCTGGTTCAAGGCTCCCGAGAGCACCCCAGCACTACCAGGTTATACCTCATACCATGCTTTTCGGCCCCAAAACTTGGACTGAACCACAAAGGAGGGGAGTATCAATATTTGTCAAAGATACCCACACCTCCAGGTTGGTGGCACAGCACGAAGCATCAGAGACTATCCATGTGCAACTAACAGTGGGTAAAACTGCCTTCCAGTTTATAGCCTGCTACAGACCACCCTCCCAAACCCAGGAACCCCACTCGGCCTTCCTGAGAACACTGGAAAATATGAAGGTCTCTCCAAACACCATTATATTGGGTGACTTCAACTACCCAAACATAGACTGGGAGCATTACTCTAGCTCCAATACCCTAGCCCAAAGGTTCCTAGAATTTATAAACTCAAATGCTATGGAACAACTTGTTACCACTCCCACAAGAGGGGAAAACATACTGGACCTGATCAGCACCAACATGGGGACTCTATGCTCCAGACCAGAAGTGTATCCCTCACTGGTAAGATCAGACCATAAACTAATCTCACTGGATATTCACATCCCGACCCCACCCCCTGCCCAGAAAACCACAGTGAAAAACTTCTCTTAACCAAATTTCACACTCCTCAAAACCGAGGTGGAATCCTTCAAAGCCCCTGGGCCTGTGGAAAATACAGCCCAGACTGCAGAATCCTTTATAAACGCATTCTATGAACACCTTCAGGAATGCATGGATCATGCAATCCCAGATAAAACCAAGACCCAATCCTCCAAAGGCAGACGCCCTGTCTGGTGGACCCCAGCCATAAACAAATTATACAATAGAAGAAGGAAGCTACTACATGACAGAGCAAAATCCCAAAAAGGGAAGGCATCTCTGATCAGTATTAGCAAAAAACTACGGGCACTCATAAAATCGTCTAAGGCCAGCTTCGAGAGAAAAATTGCACAGGACACTAAGGATAATCACAAGGCTTTCTTTAGTTATGTTAGGAACCTGGGTGGGAATTCCCAGATATGCTCAGAATTAGTCCAAAATGACAAAAAATACACCGAACCCACAGACATTGCCAACATCCTAGCTGACAGGTTCAGCGCAAACTTCTCCGCCCCTCCCCACCAAAAGGGCAAATATCTATCCCAGCAGAGTGCTGCCCCCCTGACATCTCAGATGCTCAGGTAAGAGCTGCCCTCTCCAAAGCAAAAAACACAGCATCAATGGGACCAGATGGTGTCCCGGGCTGTGTCCTACATGAACTCCAAGAAGAGCTAAACCCAAACATAAAACTACTGTTCAATCTCAGCCTTACTACAGGATATGTACCCAAAGAGTGGCGTACAGCAACAGTGGTCCCTCTCCACAAAGGTGGTGCCTCAACAGATCCTGGAAACTATCGCCCATAAGCCTGACTAGCTTGGTCTGCAAAGCTATGGAAAGGATCATCATGGACCTCATAAATAAAGATATTGGGGACCTACAGACACTGGATGCTACCCAGTTCGGCTTTGTTAAGGGCAGATCCTGCCTCTTAAACCTGGTCAATTTCTTTGAAACAGTCACCAAGGCCATTGACGAGGGAAGGTGGTCCACACAGCCTACCTGGACCTCGCAAAAGCCTTCGATACAATACCCCACTCGGGCATTATAGATAAGCTCACCAGCTTAAATATAAACCCCTATGTCACTAGATGGGTTGCAAACTGGCTCAAGGACAGAACCCACATGGTTAGAATTGCTGGAGCCATGTCAGACTCCAAACCAGTTACAAGTGGCATCCCACAAGGCTCAGTCCTGGGACCTCTCTTGTTCGGTATATATTTCTCAGAGGTACAGGCCAACACGGAAGGACTGTGGCTGACCAAGTTCGCAGATGACTGCAAACTGGGTGCCATAATCGACTCTCCAGCCAACACAAGCATCCTCCAAAAGGGCCTCATAGAAACAGACAACTGGTGCCAGAGCCATGGCCTCAAGCTAAATGCCAAAAGTGTATAGTCATCTCCTTTGGCAAAAACAAAGTGCCCACAAATTACCACATAGGTGGTAATCCATTAAGTACAGAAGAAGTAATTAGGGACCTGGGGACCCAAGTTGATAGCAATCTCTCATTTGACAACCACGTGGCCAAAGTGGTTAGAAAAAAATTTTATATAGCCCACCTAATCATGAAGGGATTCACATCTAGATCAGGGGAGGTCATCGTGCCTCTTTACTCATCCCTCATCAGGCCCATAATTGAGTACAATGCCCCTTTTGGGATGTACCTTACCAGACACCTGGAGCAACTGGAAAAACCCCAAAAGTACCTCACCAAGAGGATCAAAGGGCTCAAACAGATGCCATATGCTGCCCGGTTAAAGAAACTCTAGCTCTACTCAGTGGCATACCGCCTGCTCAGAGGCGATCTGTGCCTGACATATAAAGCCATGTCCAACCCAGAATTAATGGACATGCTGCACCTCAGAAAATCCAAATCCCATCGAGCTACACGCTCGACAGACTTGAACCTCAGCACTGAAATAAATAGGACATGCTGGAGGGACAGATTCATAACCCAGAGGCTCCTTTCCCTCTGGAATAAAATCCCAGTCCAGGTTAGGCAGAGTCCCTCATTGACTCTCTTCAGGAGGAATCTTGATGAGTGGATGGGAGATCGTAGGTTTACCCCGGGTATCACTTCTGTGTCACTGTTAGACAGAGGCACAGTATACTAACCTCGAAAAAAGGCATAGCAAAATTAATTTAAAATGGGTGGCGAAAGCCAAACACACTCTGGCTAGGCTTATAAATGCCCTAGGGCAGATAGCCTAGTATGAACCTATGAACCTATGAACCTAATAGGTAAGATATGGGATAGGAAAACATGAGGGGAGATAAGACACAGTATTTTACTTGAGTAATGAAAAAAAAATAAAATCCACCTAAAATCATGAAAGTGAGGATACACTGGAGTTAAGGAGAACTCACCAGTAAGGTATGGAGTATTCCATGCACAAATATGTTCTTTCAGGTATCAGGTGAAGGTGTGCAAAATCTGAAGAGTCTCAGACACCAATATACTGCTTGTTTTTGTTGGAGTGAGTAGAATGGGATGGGTGTGAACTATACTGTTGGATGCAGTAATTTGTGGACAAAGGCATTAATTCAATTTAAGAGTCAGAGATCTAGCAGGTCTGTTTCATTTTCTCATTTCATTACTTCCTGGAAAAGGAGAAAAAAAGTTTCCACATAATCTCTGACTTCATGCTCTTATTGTTAATTCTGTTGTAAATCTGTGCTTCACAATTTTACCACTTTGGAAAGTCTATGTCTCATGTTACCCTTTTCTGAGAGAGTTTCATGGTGCTTCAGTAAACTCCTCACCACATCAAGGAAAACTCATTCAGCATGCTATGCATGACACCTTCCTTTTGTAAACTTATCAGTCGGGTCCTGATATAGTCCTTTCCTTCACTCAAACACTCCATTGCTGACTTTGTTTTATTTATGGTAAGATCCACTTGTGTCACTTTTCATTAGTGGTCAAGAAGCATTTCTTATTAAGTGACTTTTAAAGAGTTACACATAATTGGCAAGCTGCGAATAAAGGAATCGCCCTTAGACTTCAGAATACAAGTTATTATTTTATCTAGTTTAATTGCACTGTGTTATACATTTACCACTAACTGTACTTTGAAAACTAGTGACTGATAAAAATTAATTACCAAGGTTTAGCCAAGCCTTCACTTGTAGGTGGTAGGGCTTAAAGATTTAGAACTGCAGTGCAAATTAGGCCTGCTTTATGAATTCTCTTGGACAAAATCAGTCTAGAGATACAACCCTCTGAATACTGTATATATGAAGGTACATTACTGTTGGGAATGTCCCTATTATCTACAGAAATAGTAGAAGAGATCAGCTTGACACTTGTGAGCGAGAAGTTCTGATTGGGTGGCTGGTCACACTCATTTCTTGGCAGGTGACACAGGTGACTGATTTGTTCAGCATCTCTCAGAATCTTCCATAATATGATTAATATAATTAGTTTAAGACTTGTTTCTTCCACTCACATGTAAAGAGGCTAGTGATACCATCTTATTCATTGTAAACAGATGACTATAGGATAGCAGTTGAAAAGTCAGGTGGTGCCAAACTTTTGAATGAATTTATTAACATGGTACATTGGCTTCCTAAATTCATGAAATCATATTTACAAAATATGATGATTTCTATGCCAGGGCAAAATGATGACTATCAGATAAATAGTTAGCTATAAATAACACTATAGTGAAGGATTACATAAAAAATATACAGATTTAAAATGTTGCAGGAAGGAACTAATGTAGCTTTATTATTTCTCTAGGAGCCTCTGTTTGTTCAATTAGGTAAGACTAGCAATAGCCAATAGCTAGGACTGTTCAGTTTGAAAGCATACACTTATACTATACCTCACATAATAAACTGTACTCCACTAGTTAAGGAATAATTCCAATGCACTGGTCTTAAAAGCTTAACTAGAAATTCACTTATTTAAGCAGTTATTCCAGAAGTATTATTTTTTTACAAGTTTTTATTATTATTCTAAGGCATGTTGTCTCTTGTATTACTTAGCATGACTTTTTTTTTTTTTTTTTTTTTAATTAACTGTAATAGCATCTTGAATCTTGATAAGGCCGGGTTACTTGCAAAAAACAATTAACTGACAACTGAGTGATTTGCATATTGATAAAGAAAAAAAATAATCAAGTAGTCTTCAAGATAGATATTTACTGAATATTGTAACAATTTCTAGAATTTAGCATTTTAAAATATGATGAAGATTTAATACCAGTTTACATTCACTTTCTGTTAAAGGTGGGACAGGTTAATATGACTATATATTAAATGTTTATAATTAAGAGGACTATAACTGGAGCTGTAGAACATGAAGAATGGGGTGGCCAAAACAGTCTGCTGCTATAGAGTCCTTCAAAGCTGCTGTTTTCATTTATTGTATACAAACGTATCTTCTGTGCTGGAAAATTATAGAAAGGCTCTGCTGCCATTTGCACACACAGTTGCAACTAGAAAGATGAAACAGCGGTAGGTATCTTTATGAATTATCCCAAAATTGAGAGACGCATCCTGCTAAGTGCCTTGGCTAAGATTGGCGGCACTTTTGTATTCTGTCTGAGGCCTCCGGCAGATAATGCTGTGGCCCACCAGGAAGGACATAGTATGACAGCTAGTACTTATCAAGTGCTACAGCCTACCAGGATGATGCAGTTTTACATCACATTCTTTATCCAGTGCTATTGCCTACCATGGAGGGACAAGGATTCGATCTAGTATTTAAACAGTACTTTGGCCTACCAAGGAACCAGGGAAGAAGTTGTCTTAGATATAGCTGCTAAGCACCAACATGACCTACCAGTTGGGGAGTAGTTTTTAAATATAGTATTTTACAGAGCTATACCCACCTCCGGTTGGGAAGAAGTTTTCAGTGTATTATTTACAAATGGGGACTCAGCAGTACAGAATGATACTATGTTGTTTTAAAGGTAGCAAATTTCTACTTTGGCTGAAAAGATATAAATCAGTTTCAGAATTGAATTTTTTTGTCCAAACATGCAATATAATTTTTTAACTATTTTTATTGATTTTCCAGCTGAAACCACACAGAAATGAAAGATAACAAGTCAATACAATGGAATGAATAAAACTGAATATAAACAGCACCTCTCAAAGATCATAATATGTCTTCAAATAATAGTTTGTCTCAATAAATATTAATGTTAGAACATTTGTGACACTAAATAATTGAAACTATTTACAAGGCGTGTCTAGAATAGTATAAAAACTGATGAGATTTATGCATCACATTCAAAGGCTTCATACTTCATACCAGTAACATAAATTCATGAAGTATATTTATTATACTTCTCCAAACATAAAGCCAGTTTAGGACAGAAGTTATAGTTTACATTAGAATTGTTTAGCTTTCATGCTTATAATGTTGATTTCTTTCTAATAAACTATATCACCCAAATTAATAAAGTCAGAAAATGAGGGTGAATTAGGCTTTTCCATTTCCTTGTTATTGTCTTTCTAGCAATCTGTAATAGACAGCAAAGAAGATATCACTGATCGCTTTGAACACATAAGGTAACTGGAGCATTAAAAAGCACTAAATGTTTAGCTACCTGAAATTTTTATTTATTTATTTATTTATTACATTTGTTAACTGGGTAGTGTCCGACTGGGCCAGGGGCCCATTTTCAGCAGAGACCTGGGGAGAAAAGCTCCACAGTAGTACAAAACAACAATACACGCAATGGTGCAATACAATCAATAGTACAATGCAAGTACTGGGGGCGTTTTATATACTCAAACAATTTAAGACAACAGAGGATAGAAATTATGATGAGAAAAGTAACAGAAGTGGGTAAATAATTATCCTGGAGAGTGGCAAGAGCACAGCCAGTGACTAGTAAGGTCATCTGTCCATAATGTCTGAGTAAGTGTCTGGAAATTAACTGAAAGTTTAGTTATTAGGTTGTATTGGCAGGAAATATTATGCCAATTGGCTTTCACCCTCTTATTATTATTTATTGTTATTATTATTTATTTGAAGTTTGGTTGCCAGGATGGTCCATTGGACCGAATAAGCCCGTTTTCAATGGAGTCCTGGGGAGAAAAGCTCCATGAATACAATATATAAAACATAGTGAAAGTACAATATATAAAAAACATAGTAAAAATGCAAGAAGAGTACATTTAAGTAGAAGTAAATCTTAACACAATTAGAAGGTAAATTGTAACAGTATGTAACAATTTACATGAGAAAAAGTTTTTTTTTTTTTTTTTTTAGTCACTCAAGATAGATATAAAGTAAAAGACAATGGTGTGAAGGCATGTACACAGGACTAACTGTGAGAGGATATTTACAGTATGTAAGTTCCTGCTTGCTATACTACCAGCAGAGATCATTGCATTTGTTTGTTATTTTACTAATCCTATATGAAGTATATTAAGCATGATATAAATAATTCCAGGTAAATGTCTTTTAAAATGGAGAAGATATCATTTTACTTAAAGATTGTGATATTATTTCTTTTAATTTGTTTTAAATAATTTCATAATTAGTGCTCCATAGTTCAGAACCATTTTATAGAGATCTGATAACATTAATTTAGATTATTTTATTAGATAAAATCATAGATAAGCATTTTATAAAATGTGGATAATTTTGTACTTCGCTCATTGTCATTCAATATTTGCAGTAAGACGTTCTAATTGTTGGATATGCTTGCTGAATATGTTGAAAGCATATCTGTCAATGGGAGTGTCTGGTATGATGTGGATGCACATAACTGTGCCTACAACCATTATCCTCATCATCAACCCCCTTTCTCCCATTTTTCTACATGGGGTCGGGCTGTTGTGTCAACTGCCACCATCTCTCTCTCTATTCAATGCTCCTCTCCTGCCTTCTTCAACACTCATGCCTGACTGTCACATGTCATCTCTCACGCAATCCATCCACCACTTTTCTGGTTTCCCCTCGTTTCCTCTTGCCTTCTGCCTGTCTGTCCTAAATCTTCTTCACTAGATTGCCTTCTGCTTTTCTGCATATGGGCCCAAATCATGATAATCTGTTCTCTTTAACCTTTTTTTGTAATTGTAGATACTTTGGCTTCTGCTTTGATGTCCTCATTTCTTTGTCTGTCCCTCAGTGTGCATCCTTCCTCCTACCTCAGGCACTTCATCTCCATCACCTTTACCTTCCTTAACTGCTCTGCCTTTACTGCCCAGGTTTCTGTACCATACAGTAGTACTGGTTGCAGCACTGTTTTGTACATGTTATGTTTCACCTTCCTTGGCATTCTTCTGTCATAGACTACTTCTGACACTCTGTGCCAGCTGGCTGCAGCCTTCTGATTCTAACCTTGACCTCCTCATTCAGAGTTCCTCTCTCTTCAGACACCCCTCTCAGATACTTGAAACTGTTAACCTGTTTCAACATCTTCCCTTCTATCTCACTTCTCAGCTTCTTCTGATTTCCCCCATGTGCTACCATTACAACTATCTTATCTGTACTCAGTTTCATCCCATGTGCCCTCAGTTTTGCATTCCATTCCACAATACTTTGCTGAAGTTCTTGCTCAGAGTTTACCTGTAATGCCATGTTGTCTGCATACAGCAGCTTTGTTGATTGTCCCCTCCAACCTTTTTGCTAATGTAATTAATCATCATATGAACAGCAGTGAGCTCAAAACTGAATCCTGATGCTCTACTACTCCCACTGGGAACCCCTCTATGAGACCGAACACTATGTGTATTTCAGTTATTGTACATAGTCTGGACTAATCCTACCAACTTTTCTGGGACTTTGAACCACCACAGGACCACCCAAATCAGCTTTCTTGGGACATTGCCATAAGCTTCCTCCAAGACTAGGAATGCTTAATTGGACTCTTTCCTCATCTCTAGCTTCTTCTCAACTAGCTGTCTCACTGCAAGCATTAGGTCAGTTGTGCTGCATCCTGATCTGAGTCCAAACTGCTCATCTGTCATCTTACATTATACTACTCTGCGTATTCATTTGTCAGTCACCCTTTTCAGAACTTTCATGCAGTGTGATAGGAGTTTGATACCTCTATACTGCCCACAGTTGTGAATGACTCCTTTGTTTTTGAACACTGAACACTAGTATGCTTATTCTTCAGTCATCTAGGACATGCCTTTCTCTCCATACTGCTATGAGTACCCTCAAGAGTCATTTCTACCCTATCCCACTCAACATTTTTATCATATCTTCTGTGACCTTATCTGAGCCTGCTGCTTTCCCTGACTCCATTTTCCTTAGTGCTGTTCTCACTTCTTCTATGGTGGGCGCCTCCTTTTCTTTCATCATAGGCTATGTCTGGGGCAGTACAGCTTCTGTTTAGTTTTCTTCATTTAGAAGCTGCAGGAAGTACTCTTACTACCTGCTTTTGATGTCCTGTGGACTGGTGAGCAGGTTGTTGCTGGCATTCCATATGAAGGGCATCTGACTATCTTTCTGTCTTTGCCTTGCAACCTGATATAGTTTCTTTGTGCCATCTACTGAGTCACTTTCCAGAAATTGGTAGAGTACCTCTGATGCATTGTTTTTTGCTACTGCAACTCCTCTATTGGCCTCTTTGTTAGCCAACAAGTATTCCCTTCTAGCCTAGTCTGTTCTTTCTGTCTCCCTCTTTTTCCTGCACTCCTTTCTGTTGATGATTTCCTGGATTTCTGCATTCCACCACCAGCTTTCCTTATTAACCTTATTTCCATATCTGGCTCTGCCACATATCTGTTCTGTAGTCCTCACATATGCTGTATTGAGGTGCTGCTATTCTTCTTTAACTCCGCCTATTTCCTCCTATGAGGTGCTGCAGCCCTGAGTAATTCCTTGAACTATTGTGCTTTCTATCCAGTCAACTTCCAGGTCTTCAGCCTGGTCTCTGTTAATCTTAGAGCCTTTTTGGACCACTGCTTGCAGATGATTGTGGAAATCAGTGGTTTATGCTGTGAGCTGACTGTTTTACTGGGGATGACTTTGCAATCACTGATTCTACTCCAATGCCCTTTCCTTACTAGGAGGAAGTCTACTTGAGTTGCATGTTGGTCACTCTTGGATGTGATGTTGTGACTGTTTCTCTTGTGGAACCATGTCTTGGTCATCATCAAGCCATTTGCCAGACAGAAGTCTATAATGGTCTTGCCCCACCCATGTAGACCCAGGCAGTCCTCATATCCTGTTCTGTCAGGTTACCCATTATCAACACCAGTTCATGATCCCCTGCTTTATCTAGTAGGTCCTTCAGATGTTGTCTGAATACACTCTTTCTATCATTAGCACAACCCTGTTGTGGGGCATAGACTGAGGTTATGAATACGGCCCTATCGTTACATGGGAGTCTGACTGCCATAAGTCTGTCACTAATTCTTATGACATCCTCCACTATCTTCTGAAACCTCTCCCTCACCAAAATCCCCACATCATTTATAATATGTCCTTTTCCTGAGTAGTAGACTTTGAATCCCAAGTGTGGCTTTGCTACACTGCCTTTCCATCTTTATCATCATGTCATCCACTTTCAGGCTGTGTCCTATCAGTGAACCTACATTGAGTGTAGGCAATCCTTGCATATATATTGGCAGGCTGATTTGTTTTACATCCAGCTTTTACTCAACAGAGCCAAGTTGGGCAATTTGGACATTGGCCAACTTATTGACCCTGCACTGTTGGATGTTATGGCAGGCACACTCTAGTCAGTAGGGCACATCCATCCCTCCCATTAGCATGAATCCTTGTCACTTACCTCTGGCAAATACCCATGTCATTTGGCAACATTATTCAACATGATTGAATCACCTAGAGACACATTTTACACCATCGAGTGGCTAGCCCTGCCAGGGCCCACACTCTGTGATCCATGTTCTCTTATCTTGAGAATACTGTGCACCACCGTAGATGCCCAGAACACCATTCTTGGGTAAATTTGAGATGGAAACACTCAACATGTTTTTCAGAGGTAGGTGGAACACCACAGAGACACAATGAGGACATGCAAACTCCATACAGAAATTGGTCAGAATCAAACCTTGTACCTTGTACATGACAGGTGAAGATCTTAACCATTTTGCCAACTTGTGCTTACACCCATTCCCTGATTTATGCATCTGGTTATCATCTGCAGTTAGTTTTATGCACAGCCTCCCTACTTATGGTAGATATACCTCAGTGTATGGACCTGGAATCCCATACCCTCTTAGCATGTCCTTGCCAAAGTTTCTGATGTTCATAGTTTGCACCCTCAGACATGCAAAGATAGTACACTTCCATGCTATTGTTATGGGATCCCAGTTATGCATCCACCCCAATATCTGCCTCACTATTACCGATATCCACCACATGCTTTTGTTCTTAAGTAGGTACTTTACAAGTCAAGACTCTTTTCTTACTTTGTGAAACTCCAATTCTACAGAATCTTTACTGAAATTTCTTTATTTTACAGTTGTGCTGTTGTAAGCATTGTTGCACAGAATGGTGCCAATGTTTTTTATCATGCTAATAACAGCCTCTTAGCACAGGGATTAAGTGAATGAAGACATTTGGTACCACTGTCAGTGAATGGCTGCCAATGCACATGTCAGAGCTAACCTGCACATCAATGTGACCAGTATGCTTGTGCATACAGCATGTGCACAAATCTAGTGTCACAGTGTAGCTCTAGTGCCATCTCTCAGCTCCATGATGCAGTGCTATATTGTGGTGACACATGAATCACAAATGTGTTTCTGCACACATGTCATTATCATTTTGCTCCTTGAGTGAAAATGCAGATCTCCAGTATGGTGTGCTAGGGATAACATGTTTTTCCTGTTACCCATGTACAGGAACTTAACGGAGTACCTGCTTGGCAGTTATAATGGCCTTTTGGAAAAGGTTGATCCTTGGTATGAGCTTGGTAAAATGGTGAGTGATGCTGCTGGCATCACCCATTTTGGTGACTATACCAGAATAGGTACAGCAATGTGAAGTGGTGCCTCCTCAACCTGCTTTGACAGTGGGAGGCAAAGGTTCAGGAGAGACAGCCTGAAATGTAATGTAAGCAATTTTGTTTTTCAGTATCATGGTCTTGTACTACCTTAACAGTTGTATATGTATACTTAATGGCACATACTTTGATTTCCAACAGAAGAGGATCAACAGACGAACATGGTTAAGTGCTGGCAAACAAGGCAACTTCTGCTCCAGCATTGGGGTGTGTAGGAAATCTGAGCCTGTCTACTCTACAACCGTGAGTCTTTAGAACAGATTTTTTTCTCTCAGTTTGTTGTCCTTATAGTGGTCCAGTAGTGGAAAAGAAGGAAGTGAAGCAGTGATTACCTGAGGCTGTGTTGGCCGATGCCTGTGGGGTGATCTGGAAACCGTTCTTGTTTCCTACATGTCCACTTCTCAGCAGATGAGGCAAAGGCTCCATTCATGGAAGTGGACTGTAGGGTTAACCCCTGGTCTTATTAGTTCTGAAGCCCATTGGCTGCTGAAGTGTACTGTGGGTTGGATGACCACCTTGGCAATGGGGAGATCCCTCTGACATATCTAGCTGAGTCACGTGACTGTCAGGCCTTGCCCACTGAGCCATCAGGGAACAACTGGTCAATAACATTGAATACCCAGGTGATTGATACATGCATTTGTTGCCTTCTGGGGCAGCCTGACATCCAACCATGCCAGAAACATACCATATTCCCTATCCTGGTGGGATGCAGAGAAATTAAAGTTTCATATGGAAAACTAACTTTCTTCCATATTCTTTTTGAAAATAATAGCAGAAATTAAAAATGAAAAAATAAACACCATGTGAAAATGATTCAGAGAAAAAGAGAACTGTCTTCCTTTATAAGCTGTTATTCTTTAAATAATTAAATGAGTCCTTGAAAGTTGTCATTATAAGAATACTTTGTACTTTCTAATTCCAATGCTGATGCCAAATAACTAGTTTTATCATTACATAATGAAGGGTGTATGATAGAAACTTCGGAATCAAGCTCTGTACCTTTTGTTTGTGAGATAAATACCTTAACCCTTATGTCAACACTTTCCCAAGAGTGCTGACTGTAGGAACTAATATACAAAAAATACTAAGTAATTGTATAAAATACTAACCACAGTTAAAAGTAAATATATTTACCTGTATGCTTAGAGTAAATAGAACTCCACTGATATCCTGAAATGCTGATGAACATGATATCCTGCACTAAGTAAAGCAAGAAATTTCGCATCCTCTCAGTAAAGGTCATTCTATCAGTGAAAATTGTCATAGAAGCTGGCACAAAGGACGGTGGTGCGGGTAACTGTCCACAGAGTCGCTCTAAAGTGTTAGCCATTGATAGTCGCAAGGTATATATGAAAGGAATAGTAAGTTTTGCTGCTACCAGTTCGCTACAGAAATACACCGGGTCAGCCAGAAGAACATCAAATCTGGTTTCTTGTAGCTTTTCTAATAAGTTCTTGTTACCCAATATTCCATCACATATCTGTTTTTGGCGAAGCTGGGCCTCATTTGCAATATCTAGAAATTTCCAGAATAGTTGCCAGTAGGATAGTTGCTGAGATTCGTACATCCAGAAATTAAACAACTTATTCCCTGTTGCTTCCAAATTGTCACTACTGAAGGGCACTTTGAACACCTCAAATTTGAAGTGGGAGGGCATGTTGGGATCTATTTGAACTGATGCAGAATGTACTAAAACAGTAATACTGTGCCCTCTGTTCACCAGTTCCTCCAGTACTATCTTTATATTAATCCAGTGGCTGGCATCTGCAGGCCAGATCAGCACCCTGCCACAGACTACAGTGCCTATACAAAATGTCTGAAGGAGCAGAACTATTAAACACACTTTGTAAGACTCCATGCTTACAAACGCTCTGTCTAACACCAACAAAATGATTATTTCATAGCATTTAGCAAGTTCAGAGGTCAGAACTAAGCTAAACGTTAAAAGGTTCTGTTACAGGAAGTACTTGGAAGGCGTGCTAGTTTCTCTTCAGTACAAATAACCACATTCAGAACGAGATTGTTCCTGCAGTTGATGACTAATTTGAACAACGCTGTAAAACTTTAGAGCTGTTTGCTACAGCTCTTAAAAAATCTGCTTTAAGAAACTACTCAGCCATTATCTTAATCCAATAAAATAATAGAATGAATAAAGACTGAAAAGATGTTTGGCCTCCGTTTAGCTGATTTAACTACCGAAGCACATATTTCCTGTCAGCTAGCAGTCTGACATTGTGACCAATGTTAATAAATTCCTGTACTATGTCTTTGAGGTCTGCCTTCCTAATTCATTTCTTCAGTAACCTTTAAACTATTCTACCTGGAACATACGTATTCAGTTGTTGTTACATTATCTGTATGGAACAATGGAAAAAGTCATGCCCGTGTGACCCTTCCTATGGGATTCCTGTTTTCTCAAGTATCTGAACAGCATGCAGAGATTTTACACACAAACTTTGATAGTCAAAATATAAATGCCTTATCCAGTCTTATGTAGTTTGTGCTGAATAATGTGACTCTCTGCAAGCTGGATTCTATTTATGTATGTATTTACATGGATACTATGTTGTTGATATAGTTTTAAAGAAGAACATCTGCAAAGAGGCCCTTTGTGACATTTCAAGAACTTCAGAGACAGCAAAACAGATAACAATGTCATCTGCAGGCCATGTCTACTTTTCACTGGCAATATGTATAGACAGTCAGCATAGCAAGAAGCAGCACACCTCCAGAACTGAACCAGCAAAGACACACACACACACACACACACACACACACACACACACACACACACACACACACACACACACACACACACACACACACACACACACACACACACACACCGCACACATGCAGACGTATGTATGTAAGTGCATATATATATATATATATTTAGTGGATCTTCGTAAGTTAATCTAAAGTTTAGTAGAACAACAATAAAAACATTTACTGCAAAAGGTTAAAAAAAAAAAGATAAGCATCCTTAAGTGCATGCCTGTGCACAACTTTGGACCATATAAAGGAAAATGTCTAATTTGAACAACAAAGCTCTTCAGAACTCTACTTTAAGAAACTACTCATCTACCATATTAATCTAATAAAATAATGGTAAGAATAAAGAGAAATGATGTGCCTGGCTGCACTTTCTCAATATACTTAACTCACCTCTTTCAACCTAAGTCACACCTCACAACCCTCTCTAACCTCTTATTCCACTCCTTTCTTTTGTTTTTCTCACTACCTTATCATAACCACTTTCTCTTTCCAGACCTTTCCTCTACCTCTTTCTCTTTCCTCTCTACTCATCTAGGCTACCTAAAGATACCATACCCCTGCACTTGTCTTGCAATCTTTTATATATACTGCAGCTATACCTCAGTGTATGGACCTGGAATCCCATACCCTCTCAGCATGTCCTTGCCAAAGTTTCTGATGTTCATAGTTTGCACCCTCAGGCACACAAAGATAGTACACTTCCATGCTATTGTTATGGGGTCCCAGCTATGTATCCACCGCAATATCCGCCACCCTATCACTGATATCCACCACAGGCTTTTTGTTCTTAAGTAGGTACTTTACAAGTCAAGACTCTTTCCTTACATTGCGAAGCTCCAATTCTACAGAATCTTTACTGAAATTGCTTTATTTCACAGTTGTGCTGTTGTAAGCATTGTTGCACAGAATGGTGCCAATACTTTTTATCATACTAATAACAGCCTTTTAGGTTCATAGGTTCATAGGTTCATAGGTTCATACTAGGCTATCTGCCCGAGGGCATTTACAAGCCTAGCCCATAGTTTTGTGGCTTACGCCACCCCTTTAGTATGGGGAACTATACCCATTATTTTGCTGTGCCTCTGTTGAGCAGTGACACTGAGGTAATCCCTGGGGTATATCTGCGATCTCCCATCCATTGGTCAAGATTTCTCTTGAACAAGGCCAGCGAGGTGCTCTGCCTCACATATACCGGGATTTTATTCCACAGCATAGGGAGTCTTTGGGTGATGAATCTATCCCTCCAGCACGTCCTATTAATAGCCGTGTCGAGGTTTAAGTCTCTCGCCCTTGTGGCTCTGATGGATCTAGATTTTTTGAGGTGAAGCATATTCATCAAATCTGGGTTTGACATGGCCTTGTATGTTAGGCAAAGGTCACCTCTGAGCAAGCGGTAGCGACTGAATAGAGCTGGAGTTCTTTCAGTCGGGCAGCATAGGACAGATGTTTGAGACCCTTTATTCTTTTGGTGAGGAACTTTTGTGGCCTCTCCAGCTGCTGCAAGTGTCGGGTCAGATACATTCCGAATGGGGCATTGTACTCAATCATTGGTCTGATGAGTATAGGGAGACTATGACCTCCCTTGATCTAGATGAGAATCCCTTCATGATAAGGTGGGCAATGTAGAAGGTCTTCCTAACTACTTTAGCTACATGGGTGTCGAATGACAGACTACTATCAACCTGGGTCCCCAGGTCCCTGATAACTTCTTCTGTACTCAGTGGATTGCCACCTATTTGGTAGCTAGGGGTAACCTTGTTTTTCCCGAAGGGTATGACTATGCATTTTTTGGCATTTAACTTTAGGCCATGGCTCTGGCACCAGTTATCCGTTTCTGTGAGACCCTTCTGAAGGATATCTGTGTCAGATGTGTTTTCTACTATGGCCCAGTTTGCAGTCATCTGCAAACTTTGTCAGCCATAACCCTCCTGTGTTTGCTTGTACTTGGAAAAGTAGATGCCAAACAAGAGTGGGCCCAGGACTGAGCCCTGTGGTACACCACTTGTGACAGGCTTTGAGTCTGACATGGCGCCAGCAACTCTGACCCTGTGGGTTCTGTCACTCAGCCAGTTTGCAACCCATCTTGTGGTGTATGGGTTAACATTTAAGCTGATGAGTTTTTCAATGATACCGAGTGGGGTATTGTATCAAAGGCCTTCGCCAGATCGAGGTAGGCTGTATGGACTGCCTTTCCCTCATCAATGGCTTTGGTGACTGTTTGAAAAGTCAACCAAGTTTAGAAGGCATGATCTGCCTTTGACAAAGCCAAACTGGGATGGATCCAAAGTCTGCAAATTCCCTATGTCTTTATTTATGAGGTCCATTATGATCCTCTCCATGGCTTTGCAGATAAGGCTTGTCAAGCTAATGGGCGGTAATTTCCAGGGTCGGTGGAGGCACCGCCTTTGTGAAGTGGGACCACAGTTGCAGTGCGCCACTCCTGGATGCGTATCCAGAGGTAAGACTATGATTAAACAGCTGTCCTAGCTGTGGGTTTAATTCCTCGTTGAGTTCGTGGAGCACACAGCCAGGGACACCATCAGGTCCCATGGATGCTGTGTTTTTTGCTTTGGAGAGAGCAGTTCTCACTTGGGCTTTGGAGATGTTTGGGGGGCTGCAATCGCTTGGTATAGATATCTCTCCTTTTGGGGGGGGGAGAAGTTTGCACTGAACCTGTCAGCCAGTATGTTGGCAATGTCTGTAGGATCAGTAATCTTCACATCATTTTGAATTAGTTCTGAGCATATCTGGGAGTTTAGTCATATTTGGGAGATTAGCACAGGGATCAAGGGAATGAGGACATTTAGAGCCACTGTCAGTGAATGGCTGTCAATGTACATGTCGGAGCTAACCTGCACATCACTGTGACCAACATGCTTGTGCATACAGCATGTGCACACCTCTAGTGTCACAGTGTAGCTCTAGTGCCATGTCTCACCTCCATGATGAAGCACTACATTGTGGTGACACATGAATCACAAATGTGTTCTTGTACACATTGGGCTATCATTTTGCTCCTTGAGTGGAAACAACTGAGTAGCCATTGCTACTTCAGGCTGTGGAGAATGCAGGTCTCTAGTATGGTGTGCTAGGGATAACAAAATACCCATGTACAGGAACTTAATGGAGTGCCTGCTTGGCAGTTATAATGGTATATTGGAGAAGGTTGATCCTTGATTGATATGAACTTGCTGAAATGATGAGTGATGCCACCAGTGTCACCTATTTTGGTGACTAGTGCCAGAATACGTACAGCAATGTGAAGTGGTGCCTCCCCAACCTGTTTTGACAGTGGGAGGTAAAGGTTCAGGAGAGACAGCCTGAAATGTATTGTACGCAGTTTTGTTTTTCAGTATCATGGTCTTCTACTAACTACCTTAACAGTTGTATATGTATACTTAATGGTACATACTTTGATTTCCAACAGAAGAGGATCAACAGATGAACATGGTTAAGTGCTGGCAATCATGGCAACTTCTGCTCCAGCATTGGGGTATGTAGGAAATCTGAGCCTGTCTACTCTACAACCGTGAGTGTCTTTATAACAGATTTTTTTCTCTCAGTTTGTTGTCCTTCTAGTGGTCCAGTAGTGGAAAAGAAGGAAGTGAAGCAGTGGTTACCTGAGGCTGTGTTGGCCGATGCCTGTGGGGTGATCTGGAAAACGTTCTTGTTTCCTACATGTCCACTTCTCAGCAGATGAGGCAAAGGCTCCATTCATGGAAGTGGACTGCAGGGGTAACCCCTGGTCTTATTAGTTCTGAAGCCCATTGGCTGCTGAAGTGTACTGTGGGTTGGATGACCACCTTGGCAATGGGAAGATCCCTCTGACATATCTAGCTGAGTCACATGACTGTCAGGCCTTGCCCACTGGGCCATCAGGGAACAACTGGTCCATAACATTTAACACCCAGGTGATTGATCCATGCATTTGTTGCCTTCTGGGGCAGTCTGACATCCAAACATAGCAGAAACACACCATATCCCTATCCTGGTGGGGTGCAGAAAAATTACAGTTTCATGTGAAAGACTAATTTTCTTCCATATTCTTTTTGCAAATGATAGAAGAAATTAAAAATAAAAAAACAAACACCTGTGAAAATGGTTCAGAAAAAAAGAGAACTGTTTTCCTTTATAAGCTGTTATTCTTTAAATAATTAAACGAGTTCTTGATAATATCCTTATAAGAATACTTTGTACTTTTTAATTGCAATGTTGATGTCAAATAACCAGTTTTATCATTACATAATGAAGGGTGTATGATAGAAACTTCTCCTGCAGAAGTACTAGGCTGAAATCTATAGTCAATTATTAGGGAAGCTGCCCTTGTGGACCATTTTAAACCTAGCCAATTTCCCTTAATGAGAATCAAGCTCTGTACCTTTTGTTTGTGAGGTAAATACCTTAACCCTTATGTCAACACTTTCCCAAGAGTGCTGACTGTAGGAACTAAGATACAAAAAATACTAAGTAACTGTATAAAATACTAACTACAGTTAAAAGTAAATATATTTACCTGTATGCTTAGAGTAAATAGAACTCCACTGATATCCTGAAATGCTGATGAACATGATATCCTGCACCAAGTAAACCAGGAAATTTTGCATCCTCTCAGTAAAGGTCATTCTATCAGTGAAAATTGTCATAGAAGCTGGCACAAAGGATGGTGGTGCGGGTAACTGTCCACAGAGCCGCTCTAAAGTGTTAGCCACTGATAGTCGCAAGGTATATATGAAAGGAATAGTAAGCTTTGCTGCTACCAGTTCACTACAGAAATACACCGGGTCAGCTAGAAGAACATCATATCTGGTTTCTTGTAGCTTTTCTAATAAGTTCTTGTTACCCAATATTCCATCACATATCTGTTTTTGGCGAAGCTGAGCCTCATTTGCAATATCTAGAAATTTCCAGAATAGTTGCCAGTAGGATAGTTGCTGAGATTCGTACATCCAGAAATTGAACAACTTATTCCCTGTTGCTTCCAAGTTGTCACTACTGAAGGGCACTTTGAACACCTCAAATTTGAAGTGGGAGGGCATGTTGGGATCTATTTGACCTGATGCAGAATGTACTAAAACAGTAATACTGTGCCCTCTGTTCACCAGTTCCTCCAGTACTATCTTTATATTAATCCAGTGGCTGGCATCTGCAGGCCAGATCAGCACCCTGCCACAGACTACAGTGCCTATACAAAATGTCTGAAGGAGCAGAACTATTAAACACACTTTGTAAGATGCCATGTTTGCAAAAGCTCTAACACCAACAAAATGATTATTTCATAGCATTTAGCAAGATCAGAGGTCAGAACCTAGCTAAACATTAAAAGGGTCTGTTATAGGAAGTACTTGGAAGGCGTGCTACTTTCTCTTCAGTACAAATAGCTACATTCAGAACGAGATTGTTCCTGCAGCTGATGACTAATTTGAACAACACTGTAAAACTTTAGAGCTATTTGCTATAGCTCTTAAAAATTCTGCTTTAAGAAACTACTCAACCATTATCTTAATCCAATAAAATAATAGAATGAACAAAGATGGGAAAGATGTTTGGCCTCCATTTGGCTGATTTAACTACAGAAGCACATATTTTCTGTCAGCCACCAGTCAGACATTGTGAACAGTGTTCTTAATAAATTCCTTTAATATGTCTCTGAGGTCTGTCTTTCTAATTCATTTCTTCAGTAATGTTTACACTTTTCTATCTGGAACATTATGCAAATTCAGTTGTTGCTACATTATTTGTATGAAACAATGGAAGACGTCATGCCCATGTGACCCTTCCTATGGGATTCCTGTTTTCCGAAGTATCTGAACAGCAGGCAGAGATTTTACATATAAACTTTGATAGTCAAAATATGAATGCTTTTTCCAGTCTTATGTAGTTTGTGCTTAATAATGTGACTCTCTGCAAGCTGGACACTATTTATGTATTTATTTACATGGATACTATGTTGTTGATATAGTTTTAAACACAAGAACATCTGCAAAGAGGCCCTTTGTGACATTCAAGAACTTCAGAGACAGCAAAACAGATAACAATGTCATCTGCAGGCCATGTCTACTTTTCACTGGCAAGAAGCAGCACACCTCCAGAACTGAACCAGCAAAGACACACACACACACACACACACACACACACACACACACACACACACACACACACACACCGCGCACATGCAGACGTATGTATGTATGTAAGTGTACATCTGTATATATATATATATATATATATATATATATATATATATATATATATCTATGTTGTTGTTTTATCTTTCGACTTTTCCTCGGTTAGATGTCACCACAGTGGCACTCCGGTCCGCTAATGATTGGCAGTAGATTTTTACGTGCCGAGATGCCGGCCCTGATGCACAATCTTCAACGAAGGTATGCCCATTCATGCATGTCTCTACACAGAAGACACTTTAGCTGAAAATCAAACAGGACGTCTTACTGTGAGGTGACAATGCTCTCTCTCTCTCTCTCTCTCTCTCTATATATATATATATATATATATATATATATATATATCTGTGGTGGTGGTGCTGCGGTAGTATTGTTGTCTCACAGTAAGACGTTGTCCTCTTCGATTCTCAGCTAGAACGTCTTCTGTGTGGAGAAATGCGTGAATGGGCGCACCTTCGTTGAAGGTTGTGCATCAGGGCTGGCAACTCGGCACGTAAAAATCTACTGCCAATCATTAGTGGACCAGAGTTCCGCTGTGGTGACCCCCTAACCGGGAAAAGCCGAAAGACACAACATATATATATATATATATATATATATATATATATATATATATATATTTAGTGGATTTTCGGAAGTTAATCTAAACTTCAGTAGGGCAACAATAAAAACATTTACTGCAATAGATTAAAAAATAAATAAATAAATAAATAAAAAAAAGATAAGCATCCTAACATACCTGCCTGGTGCACAACCTTGGACCATGCAAAGAAAAATGTCTAATTTGAACAACACTGTAACATTTCTGAGCTGTTTGCTAAAGCTCTTCAGAATTCTGCTTTAAGAAACTACTCATTCACCATCTTAATTTAATAAAATAATGGTACGAATAAAGAGAAATGATGTGCCTGGCTGCACTTTCTCACTATACTTCACTCACTTCTTTCAACCAAAGTCACACCTCACAACCCTCTCTAACCCCTTACTCCACTCCTTTCTTTTGTTTTTCTCACTACCTTACCATATCCACTTTCTCTTTGCAAACCTTTCCTCTACCTCTTTTTATTTCCTTCCTACTCATCTAGGTTACCTAAAGATACCCTACCCTTTCACTCTTCTTATAATCTTTTCTCTCCATCATTACTTCCTTCTATAACCATAATATGAACACCCTCTCTCATGCTAAGACATCACACAGTTTCCCCTTACTGTCTCTAATCATGCAATCTCTAATACCTCTTTTAAATATCTCATTAGACTTTTCTCAGGTCTCTTTTATTGCATACTGATCCATTTAACAAATATTATGACTAATGAATTTTTTCCTCACATATTTTCTTCAACTCGTGTTATTGTTTTTCACTACACTCTGCTACAAAACAAATGTTCTACGTTTTTCTCATTACAACATTTTTTCACTCCTATGTTTTGTAGTGTAACATGATGCTTTGTGATTTAAAATATTGGTAACTGATATTTGAAAGATTGAGATTTTTGAGCTTTTCTTCCCAGGCATCTGCAGGAAATGTGCACTTTCCGGCCCAGTCAAGTTTTCCAAGTAAACAAATGTCAAATAAATAAATGTTTAGCCTCTTTTGGCAAACAGGGGGCAAGCTAACAAAACAGATGTTGACATTTGGGAGTTTCAATTAAAAAAATCACATATATTATGATACAAGCCTTCTAGCTTAAAATAGAGTCTTTGGAGTGATTAAGTAACAGTTTTCTGTATTTTCTTGCTGTAATTAACTGTTTTCCACCTAAACACTGATTTTCCAGTGTTTATTTTGATTTAAAAGCTTGTTGTTTTCACATATTGTACTTATTTGACTGCCTACACTTTTAAAAAGTCATTTTTGTTTAAATAATTTGTTTAACTGTTGTAGGCTACAAACTAAAGTACAATAGCCTTTTCTGATTGCTTGTAGTCGTTTAAAGCTGGTTTAAGTGTATTTTTATTGTTTTTGCCTTATCTTTTCAAAAAAAAAAAACAAAAAAACCCAAACACTTTCCTTGTTTCCCACCCTTCTAAGCTAGTATAGTCCAGTTTTCAGGCTAGTGCTGAATTCAGGGCTGTGTCTGAGTTGCCCATACCTTACTTGGATAGAGGGAAGTTTCTCTGTTCACCTGTGAGAGAGGGGAACTTTGAGCAGCCATCTGTCCTTGGAGGAGTGGTTCCATCCCAGAAGTTAGTAGTTTAAAAACCGCGTTTGCATGGGTTTGCGTGCCAGGCAGCACCGGTTAGCTACGGTTAAATTATTCCCGGCTCCACTAAGTCTCTTCAGTTTTTCTCTTGAAACTAGTCTCTCAACCTAAGCACTCAAAAAGCATCCTACAGTCCAGCACTTGCTCAGACCTAATAGCAAGCATTAATATACCCCGACACTTGATTGCCCAGCAGGGCAAGGCTCTTTATCCACCCATCACCAACCAAGCAACTAAGCAGCTCACCCTACTATTCAGGCATGACCAAAGGGCAACTTCAGGTGTACTCTCAGTCCAGTTGGTGAACCTGGGTATCCTGAGGCAATGTTACAACTGCCTCATGTACACAGACAACCCTCTCCTCCTACCACAAAACACTAACATATGCGAGAGATGCAATTATACAACCAAACTGGAGGCTAAGGTCTCTCCACCCAAGACTGGAACAGACAGTCATGATGAGAAGGTTAAAACCTGCACCACACCTCCAGCCTCACATAGACCTACTAAACCAGCACTGGCAAAAAATACACATAAATACACTAAATCATACTTGGAAGCTCTAAATAAAAACCTGCAAAAGCATCCGAGAGCTCCAAAGCAGACACTCAAAAAACTGCAATGCCCGTCACCAACCAGACAACGACAACACATAAAACACAAAATCAATGTGCCGCACAATCACAGCCCTTAAGGCAAAATAACATACCTAACACACTAGTAATAGGTGACTCTATAGTCAGGCACACTGATGTCCCACTCACTAGGCTGGACAAGGAGAAGGCTACTGTTAGCTGCCTATCGGGAGCCAGAATCTGCCACATAACACAAGCACTCAGGTCACTCCAGAACAAGTACAAATATGACTCTGTCATTGTTCATGTTGGTGTGGATGACCTGAGATGTACCTCCCTGGACTACATGAAAAGAGACATGGAAGAGCTCTCTGATCATGTAGCCCAGGCGAGTATGACCCTCACCCTGAGTAGCATCCTGCCCTCACCAAGAATGATACCTCAGTATAAAGAAAAAAATTATCAATTTCAACAATTGGCTAAGCTTCTGGTGTCATTCAAAGAGGATCCAGTGTCTGTCAGCATGGGACAACATGCTCGACAAGCCACGTTGCTTCTCAAGAGACGGCTTGCACCTGTCACCCCTAGGCTTTCAAATACTGGCCAAGGCTCTTGCTGCCCCCATAGTGCCTTTTTTAGGAAAGGCTCAAAAGTCAAACCCACCTCCATAAACAGCACAAATAAAAAAATGAGGGTTATGCTACTCAATGCCAGGAGCTTAAATCTTAAAATGCATGTGCTCAGAGCACTCCTCAGTATGGTGAATGTTGGCATCTGTGCAGTAACTGAAACCTGGTCCAAGGCTCCAGAGAGCACTCCAGCACTACCGGGCTACAACTCATATCACACATTTCGGCCACAGAACATGGACCGAAACACAAAAGGAGGGGGTGTATCCATATTCATCAAGGATACCTGCACCTCTAGGTTAGTGGCGCAGCATGATACCTCTGAGATCATCCATGTGCAACTAACATCGGGAAAATCTTCAATGCAAATTGTGGCCTGCTACAGATCACCCTCCATGACCCAGGACCACCACTCTGCCTTTCTGGAGAAATTACTACGAGTACACCGATAAGTGCTCTCACACCCCAACAGTATATGTATAAAACTGAAGGCAACGTAATGTACACATATACTCCCAATTTATTAGAACAGCGGTTAAAAACAGCGTTTTACATAACAATAAAATCACACGGATAGAGGTTAAGCGCTTTCACCCAGCATATCAGGGCTTCTTCAGAACTAATGACATGGTTCATTACAGGTGTTTTAAGCCTTTTCTGGTGCCAAAATTCAAAACTAGAAAATTAAAGTGATAGTTACTTCTAAACAATATAACTTGTTGCTGGTATCAAACAAATGTATGCATGACATAAGCCAGAACCATAATTTATACAAAATCACTAACAAATGCAGTACATATTTTTAATGATATATTAGCTATAATAAAAAGTGAATATGATACTTAAGACAACTGTGATTATATGGTAAACCATTATAAAACATAGTGCATACCAATTAATATCATGTAAATAAAATATTAATATGTAAAAATGTAAAAATCTTTTAAAAGATAATTATAAAATGTAAGATATTCCCTAAGTAGAATCTTAGATTCTAAATATAAAAATATTTACTAAAATCTTCCTTAGTAAATTAAAATTAAAGTTAAAGTCTGTATGATGAACTAACAAATGGCAGATGGAGTATAGATAGTCCCAATAATAAATTTCTTTAAAATCATGTACAAATAATGGTTTGAAAATTATTTGTAGGAGAACATTAACAAAGGTTTAATAGGAATAAATTCATTTAAACCTGGGGGTCTGGTGGCATCTAAATATATTTGCCACCATACTTCTTTATAACTAAGTAAACTTTTAATATCACCCCCTTAGGGTCGATTTTAATCACTTCCAGTATTATAAATTTAAAGTGATGATTATCACCATCCCTTTCGATATGTCTGTAAAGAGCGTTATTACTGTCTTTGGTCTTAATACAGTATATATGATCATAAATCCTTTTTCTAAGGTTTCTTTCAGTTTTTCCTACATAAAAACTAGTGCATTTCTGACAAATGCTCAGGTATATCACCATCTTAGTGTTACAGTTCCCAACCTTCCTGTTAACAGTACTTCTATGCCCATTGCTTAAATGTATAATAGTTTAATTGGACATAAAATTACACTATCTACAGGTACCACATCTCGGGCTCCGTACTGAGATCAACTTGTTGTCTTTTGCTCCTACATGTTTATATTCAACTATTTGCTTAATATTGGTTCCCATTTTAAATATAAAATGTGGTTTAGAACCTATAATTTTGGTTAGCTGGGTATCTTTAGATATAAGATACCAAAAATCATACATTAATTTCTTAATATAACTCGCTGCTATACTAAATTGTATAATGAAGGATCTTTCCTGTATATGGAAGATGTAAGTAATTTAGTTTGGTACTGAATAAAAATATCCAGATAAGGTAAACCTGTATTATTAAGAGCATAGATGAACTTCAAGTATTCACTGAAAGAAACCTTAGAAAAAGGATTTATGATCATATATACTGTATTAAGACCAAAGACAGTAATAACGCTCTTTACAGACATATCGAAAGGGATGGTGATGATCATCACTTTAAATTTATAATACTGGAAGTGATTAAAATCGACCCTAAGGGGGGTGATATTAAAAGTTTACTTAGTTATAAAGAAGTATGGTGGAAAATATATTTAGATGCCACCACACCCCCAGGTTTGAATGAATTTATTCCTATTAAACCTTTGTTAATGTTCTCCTACAAATAATTTTCAAACCATTATTTGTACATGATTTTAAAGAAATTTATTATTGGGACTATCTATACTCCATCTGCCATTTGTTAGTTCATCATACAGACTTTAACTTTAATTTTAATTTACTAAGGAAGATTTTAGTAAATATTTTTATATTTAGAATCTAAGATTCTACTTAGGGAATATCTTACATTTTATAATTATCTTTTAAAAGATTTTTTACATTTTTACATATTAATATTTTATTTACATGATATTCATTGGTATGTACTATGTTTTATAATGGTTTACCATATAATCACAGTTGTCTTAAGTATCACATTCACTTTTTATTATAGCTAATATATCATTAAAAATATGTACTGCATTTGTTAGTGATTTTGTATAAATTATGGTTCTGGCTTATGTCATGCATACATTTGTTTGATACCAGCAACAAGTTATATTGTTTAGAAGTTACTATCACTTTAATTTTCTAGTTTTGAATTTTGGCGCCAAAAAAGGTTTAAAATACCTGTAATGAACCATGTCATTAGTTCTGAAGAAGCCCTGATATGCTGGGTGAAAGCGCTTAACCTCTATCCGTGTGATTTTATTGTTATGTAAAACACTGTTTTTAACCGCTGTTCTAATAAATTGGGAGTATATGTGTACATTTCGTTGCCTTCAGTTTTATACATATACTGTTGGCGTGTGAGAGCACTTATCGGTGTATTCGTAGTGGTTTCACTTTTTTATTTTTTGTTGTTCACATTGGTGATTCAGTTTCTGGAGAAACTGGAAAACATGAAGGTCCTACCAAACACCCTGATATTGGGTGATTTCAGTTACCCTACCATTAACTGGGAAAACTACTTGAGTACAAACTTCCAGGCTCAGCGCTTCCTGGAATTTATCAACTCAAATGCCCTGGATCAGCTGGTAAACTCCCCTACCAGAGGTGAAAACATATTGTACCTGGTCATCAACAACATGGGCGACAGGTGTTCCGCACTGGAGGTCAACCTGTCACTAGTTAGATCAGACCATAAACTAATCACTCTGGATGTCCACACCCCACCACCATCCCAACCAAGGAAACCACAGTGAAAAACATTTCTAAAGCAAACTTCACCTTACTTAAGACAGAGGTGGTAAGTTTCACAGCCCCCACACTAATGGATAACACTGCCTAAGATGCAGAATCCTTTACAAATGCACTCTATGAGCACCTACAAGGATGCATGGATCGTGCCATCCCTAGCTAAACCAAGACTCACTCCTCTAAGAGAAGGAAACCAGTCTGGTGGACCCCTTGCCATAAACAGGTTATACAATAAAAGGAGGAAACTAGTTCAGAAAAAAAGCAAATCCCAAGAAGGAAAGACATCCCTGATCAGTATCAGTAAGAAACTAAGGTCCCTCATAAAATCATCCATGGCTAACTTTGAAAGAAAAATAGCCAAGGATTCAAAAGATAACCACAAAGCCCTCTTTAGCTATGTCAAGAATCTAAGTGGCAACTTACAAATATAACCACGAAAACAGGCACAGCAGATCAGCAAGAAATGTTTAATGTCACTCCACGAACAAACCACACAATACAAAAACAATAACACCACTACAGTTCTCAGCGTGTTTTCGTCGACATACACTTCATCAGAAAAGCTAAACAGTGCTCAGTGTTAACATTAAAGGTGTTAACTGAATTTACCAACATTTTAATTAATTAGGAGACATTATTGGCAGATTCAAATAACAGCTGACATAAATTTCACACATTGAGCACTGTTTAGCTTTTCCGATGAAGTGTATGTTGACGAAAAAGTGCTGAGAACTGTAGTAGCGTTATTGTTTTTGTATTGTGCAGTTTGTTCATGGAGTGACATTAAACATTTCTTGCTGATCTGCTGTGCTTGTTTTCATGGTTATTAGTGTGAGTTTGGGCACATCGACCACCTAATTTTTATTAACTCACAGAAATGCTCTGAGCTAGTGCAAAATAGCACAAAATATACTGAACCTACTGATATTGCCAACATCCTGACAGATAGATTCAGTGCAAACTTCACCAACCCCTCCCCACCTACAAAAGGGCCCACAACAATACCGGAAAAGTGCAGTGTCCTGGAAATCACAGATGCAGAGGTGAAAACAGCCCTTTCAAAAGCCAAACACAGCATCAATGGGGCTAGATGGTGTCCCAGGATGCATCTTGCCCACAAACTACAAAACAAACTAACCCCCCACCTAAACACACTGTTCAACCTCAGCCTCTCCACAGGCTATGTGCCCATAGAATGGCACACAGCAATGGTTATTCCGCTCCACAAAGGAGGGGCCACAACTAACCCTGGTAACTATCGCCCCATAAGTCTGACTAGCCTGGTCTGCAAGGCTATGGAGCGCATCATCATGGAACTTATTAACAAAGACATTGGGAACCTCCAAACGCTTGACCCGACCCAGTTCAGCTTTGTTAAGGGCAGATCATGCCTACTAACCCTGGTTGACTTCTTTGAGACAGTCACCAAGGCCATAGATGAGGGAAAGGTGATTCACACAGCCTACCTTGACCTCGGCAAAACGTTCAACACCATTCCTTACTCAGGTATTATAGAAAAACTCGCCAGCCTGAACATAAACCTCTATGTCACAAGATGGGTTGCCAACTGGCTTACAGACAGAACTCACACGGTAAGAATAGCAGGCTCCAGGTCCGACACTAAACCAGTCACAAGTGGCGTCCCACAGGGCTCGGCCCTGGGACCCCTACTGTTTGGCATACACTTCTCAGAAGTACAGGCAATCACAGGAGGATAATGGCTAACCAAGTTTGCCAATGACTGCAAACTGGGAGCCATAACTGACTTTCCCGCTGACACAGACATCCTCCAAAAAGGCCTTACTGAGAGGGACACCTGGTGTCAAAGTCATGGCCTCAAGCTAAATGCCAAAAAATGCATAGTCATCCCATTTGGGAAAAACAAAACACCCACGAATTACCACATAGATGGCAGCCCCCTTAATACAGAAGTGATAATAAGAGATCTGGGGACCCAGGTAGATAGTAATCTCTCCTTTGACAATCATATTGCCAAAGTAGTTAGGAAATCCTTCTATGTGGCCCATCTAATTACTAAAGGGTTCGCATCTAGAAATAAAGAGGTTATAGTGCCTCTCTACTCGTCACTCATCAGACCCTTCATAGAGTACAATGCCCCATTTGGGATGTACCTCACAAGACACTTCCAACAGCTCAAAAGACTACAAAAGTACCTCACCAAGAGGATTACTGGCTTCAAACATATGTCCTATGCAGACCAGCTGAAAAACTCCGGCTGTACTCAGTGGCATATCGCTTACTCACGGGTGATCTCTGCCTGACTTACAAAACCATGTCCAACTCAGAACTGATGGACATGCTCCACCTAAAGAAATCCAAGTCACTGCAAGCCACGTGATCTAGAGAGCTAAACCTCGCCACAACAATAAATAGAACATGCTGGAGGGATAAATTCCTGTCACAGAGACTCCCCCTGCTTTGGAATAAAATTCTTATCTACATTAGGCAGAGCCCCTCACTAACACTCTTCAAGAGAAACCTTGACGAGTGGATGGGTAACAGAAAATACACCCCTGGGATCACTTCATTGTCTCTGCTTGACAGAGGCTCAGTTAATTAATCAATGGGGCGGTGAAAGCCGACACACTCTGGCTAAGTTTATAAATGCCCTAGGGCAGATAGCCTAGTACCTACCTATGAACCTATGAACCTATGAACAGGTAAAAAACACACTCTCCAAAGCCAAGAACACAGCATCCATGGGAGCTGACAACATCCCAGGCTGCATTTTACATGAACTACAGAATAAACTGGCACCCCACCTAAGTACCATGTTCAATCATAGCCTCACCTCAGGCTTTGTGCCCACTGAATGGCACCCAGCAATGGTTATCCCACTCCACAAAGGGGGAGCCACCACAGAGCCCGGGAACTACCGCCCCATTAGCCTGATAAGCCTGGTCTGCAAGGCTATGGAACGTATCATCATGGAACTTAACAATGACATTGGTAATCTCCAAACTCTGGACCCCACCCAGTTCGGGTTTGTAAAAGGCAGATCATGTCTCCTAAACCTGATAGACTTCTTTGAATCGGTTACCAAAGCGGTAGATGAGGGTAAGGTGGTTCACACAGCCTATCTAGATCTCGCCAATGCTTTCAACACCATCTCCCACTTTGGAATTATAGATAAACTCACTAAACTAGGTATAAATCCCTAAGTCACAAGATGGGTTGCCAACTGGCTCACTGACAGAACCCACACTGTGAAAGTAGCAGACTCCAAATCTGACTTCAGACCAGGGGCAAGTGGAGTACCACAGGGTTCAGTCCTGGGTCCTATCCTGTTTGGTATCTACTTCTCAGAAGTACAGGCTAACACAGAAGGTCTTTGGCTAATGAAGATAGCAGATGACTGCAAACTAGGAGCCATAATCAAAACTGCAAACGATGTGGACATCCTACAAAATGGCCTCACTGAAACAGATGCCTGGTGTCAAAGCCATGGCCTCAAGCACAATGCCAAAGAGTGCATTGTCATCCCTTTTGGTAAAAACTCTGTACCCATGAACTGCCACATAGGCGGTAGTTTTCTTAACACCAAAAGTGTGATAAGAGACCTTGAGACACAGGTGGACAATAGTCTCTCCTTTGATAATCACATCACCACAGTAGTCAGGAAATCCTTCTACATGGCACACCTCATCACAAAAGGTTTCTCATTCAGGAAGAAAGAGATCATTGTTCCCCTCTTCTCGTCACTCATTAGACCTATTATAGAGTACAACACCCCTTTTGGTATGTACCTCACAAGACATCTACAAGAACTAGAAAGGCCGCAGAAATACCTCGCAAAGAGGATTAACAGCCTCAAACAGATGCCCTATACAGACTGTCTCAAAAAACTCCAGGTTTACTCCATTGCATATCGCCTACTCAGCGGTGATCTCTGTCTAACATACAAAGCTATGTCAAACCAAGAGCTGTTGAACATCTCCCGTATTACTAGGGACACAACACTTAAAGAAATCCCAATCCCTCCAAGCTTCATGCTCTATGGATCTAAACCTTGTCACCACAATAAACAGAACATGCTGGAGGGATGGATTTCTGTCCCAGAGACTTCCCATACTCTGGAACAAACTACCTATCTATATCAAACAAAGCTCCTCATTAGCACTCTTTAAGAAAAATCTTGATGACTGGATGGGAGATAGGAAATTCACCCCAGGGATCACTTCTGTGGCTCTGTTCGACAGGGGCACAGGAAATAATTTTCTTGGGTGGTGAAAGCGAGGGTACCTTTTTGGCTAAGCTTTCATAGGCCCTAAGGCCAATAGCCTAGTACCTACCTATGAACCTATGAACCTATAAGTCTTCTAAAAGAAGACCAGAATAGTCAACAGTAGTTTCCCTGCATCATCTGTAGAGATTGGTGGATGCCAATGTGCATTATCAATTATATGCCTGCCTTGGCAATGTGTAACACCTTCTGGTGTAGCTGTGAAGTCACACAACTGACATTGGGCAAACAGGGAAGCATCCAAATGAGTGCTGCCTGTATTTGTTGCCCCCTGGAATAGCCTGTCATTCAGTCATTTCTGAACCCTGATGTATCACCATCTTGATATTTTCTTCTCTTATCTGTCATTCCACATGCCTTGTTCATTGTTCAGTCCTCCCCATCACCATTATTTCACCATCTGTATTAATTGTGTCTATCCAATGTCTTCCTCACTTTTTGTTGTATACAGCCCCTGTCAGTCTATGTTTGTGTTCTTTGTCTGTCTGTATATCTACTACCTGCCTTTGTCACTCTGTCCTATCAACAGCCATCCCTTACTACCTTTCTCTTGTAATACTTGCAAAAGGGGCTCTTTCCCACAAATTACCTTTCCTCTCACCCCACCTTTCATACCTTATAGTTAGCATTGTATGTTTCCCTCAGATTGCTGTTTTCCCATTCCCTAATTTCATGTATGCCCAATTTCTTCAAAATTTATATGATGAACAGGGTTGCTACTTTCCTGTGCACATTTGCTTTAATGTATCTGTTGGGCACTGTGCTGGCCTTTTTTGCTAAAATATTTTATTAATTATAACAGATAAATTACAAATTTTAATTTTAACTGTGCTGGCCTTCTTGTCTCATATGGGCACTTGATGCAGCTGTGTGACACTACATTAGCTGAGTGAGCGCACTTTAGTTGGCTGAACTGTTGTGCCTTAACTGTGATGATAGTCATGTTAATCAAGTGGGTATTGTAATGCTGCTCCTACCAGAGGGCAGCCTAAAGCTGTTTTATCCTGTCATCACTATGCATATCTTTTCTTAAATGATCCTTTGTTTGATATGATGGCAATATTCACTGACTCATACATATTTCATTAGTTCTCCAGCTCTTTGCACAGTGACCTGCTTTAAATTTTGCTTATAGTTTGCCTGTGAATCCCGGTCTGAATTCTCTTTAGAGCTGACATTGCCGCTAAATGAAGTCTGTACTTTTGCTATTCATTGAAAAAGATGTGCGTAATAATAGACTGTATAAACTGTTTAGAAATAGATTCCCTGCCATGTTTATTCAGGTAAATATATTAGCTCACGCAGAATACTGCAATTCACATTTCATGTCTTTTACCAACCTTATCTAGACCAACTGCTACATAAAGGCACTCAATAAACTATATTATCTTGAAAATGTATGAAATGAATGTTTGTGAAAAAGGTGTAAGCTACCAAGAAGGTATACAGAAAGAACATAAACTGCTATACACAGAGAAAGTGTGTGTATGTGGTGTGCTGGTCAATAGTGAGTAGATAGGCCCAACAGACTTCTTCACTGGGATATTCTACTGCACTGTTCATTAGAAAATGGGTTTTCTGTTTGGTTAAAGCTATACAAACTTCCCAAGGGGAATACTAGGAGAGTGACACATCTTCATTTGCAGTGGTATCTGAGCTGTCAGGGTTGCCAAAATAGCAAACCTCAGTGAAAGAAAGAGATGGTTTTCCATCTGGCTTATGGTTGAGAATGTTATCCTTTGTAATGTTTGGCTCCTTTGGTGAAACTGAGACTTGGTCTTCACTCTGAGATGGTGAAACTATATTGGCTGTCTCTAGTGGGCTCAGATGATTGCAAATTAGAAGCAGGCATAGAATCTCCCACTATCAATAATGTTCTCCAGAAAGGGCTGACACAGACAAATAACGTGTGTCAGGACTAAAACTAAATGTCAAAAAAGCATAATAATATCCTTCTGGAGAACATCCACTCCTGTTAACTATCATATTGACATCACACCCCTAAGAGTCAACCTGGTAGTTAGGGACTTGGGGAAACATGTACACAGTAATCTAGCCTTTGACCATCACATATCTGCAGTAGTGAGGAAGTCATTCTGTGTTGTGCAACTATGAAGCAAGGTATGGCATCTAGGGTCAAGGACGTCATTGTTCAATTATAACCTGCATTTAAGAGATCTATCATTGAGTACAATGCCCCTTTTGGTATGTACCTAACCAGGCACATTCAACAATTAAAAAGTGCATAGAGGTTCCTCTCTGAAAGAATACAGGGTGTAAATAACATGTCCTATGCAGACCTCCTCAAAGCCGTATCGCTGTATTCTGTCTCCTACATGCTGTTTAGGGAGCTCTATGCCTGGCATACAAGGCATTGTCGGACCCCACCTGGCTGAACTTCCTGCATATCTGCAAAACAAACAGCACCAGAGTTACACATTCCAAAGAATTAATTTTGTCTGTGATATAGATAGGACCTGCTGAAGAGACAGGTATGTATCCCCGAGACTACCCCTTCTCTGGAATAGGCTCCCCATTCATGTGAAGAAGAGTTCCTCCCTAACTCAATTCAAGTGTAATTTGGACAATTGGAGAGGGAGCAGGAAACTCATCCCTGGTTTGGCACCTATGTCTATAATGGAGAAAAACAGTCTGCAAATGTTTCATCTCCCAAGCCCCTTCCTAAACTTATCAAGGATAGTAAAACTTGTCAGAGATTTGGGATGTATGGCTAGGCTTAAAAATACCCCAGTGGTTGTTAGCCCTGTATAGACCTACGAACCTATGAGGGCTATCCTTTGGACAAATTATTAAATTAAGCCCCCCATTTAGCTGATGTGGTTAACTCAGGTGGGGATTTGAGATCACAAGAAATGTAGTCAAAGAAGTGCACAAATAAATTATTGATGCAATATCTTTTAATATATCAGATTTTCAAAATAACTATTCATGCACTCCTATTAGTAGTGAACTTATTAAACCATGCATCTATTAATCTGTTTTACATTAAATAATTTGAAACTTCAAAATAATCATTTAGCAATGCTTATTTTATATATGTAAAGAACAAAACTTAACAAATTTTGCTTCTTATTGCATTTTTATCCCCAACTACCACTTCTAATGTATTCATCTAATAGTTTTCTGTCTTGTGCTTAACCAGTTTTCCTCCTTCCACAATATCTAATTTTATTTAGTTCTGTTTTCTTATTTGAATTTAGAGTTCCAGTTTTAACTTTACACATTTGCCATGCTTCTTGGTTCTACCTTAAGTGACGTGAAGTAAATATGATTTATACTGTTTATTTATTTTTGGTAGTTGGCTTAGAGGAAGAAGGAGCTGTTAATGAGCTGTTTCCTGTGGTCCAGAGGTGCAAGGTTTGATTCCCTCAGCCTCCATTCCCTAACTGTGTGACTCTGAGCAAGTCACTTAACCAGACACTGCTCCTGGGCTGAATCTAAAAAAGATCCATGGAGATCAGTGCTCTACCCCAAAATAAAACAAATCCTTTCTGTTATTTACTGAGATAGTCTGACTTGGTATTATTCATTTATTTAACAAAGAACCAGGAGGAGAAGCTCTACAGTTAAACTATATATTGATAGAATAAGGAAAACATAGTCAAGGTTTAAAAACTACAGTCAGCTTCTGGGGGCGGAATCATATATGTTAGACATATTTGCATACAAAACAAGTTTATCTATTAACTGCAGATATTTTTTAGAAATTAGAATCCCAATAGTAATCAAATAATATCAAGGCTGCATCCACAGCACAATTCAGATCAAAGGAAGAGGACCTGCTCTTTACAGAATCATGCTTAACTGTAAATATTATACCCATTTATTTACTTATTATTTTATTTTATTTTATTTGCATTTGTTTACTGGGATGGTTCACTGGGCCATAGTGAGCCCATTTTCAATGGAGGCCTGGGGAGAAAAGCTCCACAATAAAATACCCATAATACATACAATATAATACATTAACATGATCAGTACATACAATAGAAGAGTCATAGCTGATTGCCATATGATATGAATGACAATTGAATGAGCAAGGTAAAAATCTGAGTACAATATTAGATTACAACATCAGGATAATGTGGTTTACACAATTAGAATATCACAGGTTAGGGTACAACAAGTTAGAATAATTAAGTTTCTCATGTGAGTAGCTCAGGTTCTAGCAACATAGTCTGAATAATTAACACTTATGAAGTCTTAGGCTTAAATATAGGTAAGCAAATATAGCAGATAGTAGCAGCACTGTGGTAAAGTAAGTGATTTGCGATAGAGTGTACCAGAGTAGTAATTAATAAAGGTGTAGGGTAGTATTAGAAGAAGAAGTCAGGTTTTGGGAAGTGCAGTTTTGGCACATGTGCACTGCCATAGAGAGGAAAGGTGTTCTCTCAGGGATTTCTTAAAGAGAGCTGTATTGCTGGTAGTCCTGGTTGATGGTGGCAGGGTGTTCAGTAGTTTTGCAATAGTAAATAAGTAGAGCATCTGGCCAGCTGAAATGTTTGGATTTTCTACCTTCAGAAGCAGCTGGTTTTCAGATCGGAAAAAGTCTATTTGGATGGTACAGAGTAAGTAGAGAAGAAAGGGCAGGGCAGTTTGATGGTTTGAATATGAATTTATGTGCAGTGGTTAATTGTAAGTATGTAAGATAATGTGGGAGTTCTAGCCAATTTGGTAGGTGTAATGAGGAACAATGGTGAGATGAATATTTTGCATTAGTTATGAATTTAGCAATTATATTGTAGTACGAATCAAGATAATTCCAACATTTATCTACCACAGAGAACAAGACATTCCTAAAGTGACTTAATGAATGCCTTGAATTTGCATGTGACTTATTTGAGAACCTATATGGGCAGGAAAGTGCTGTTTAGTCATTGGAGTTACAGCAGTTAAGAGAAATCTCCAGTAGTCTCCCAAATGTTTCTGAAGTATAGTCAAACTATCCACTTGTGTTGTGCTGCAGAGATCAATACAAGTGCCAAAACATGATTGCCAACAGCTGGTGGGGCTGGCTTTATGTAACCATAAAGACTTAAAAGGTAAAAGAGTCATGGGCATTTGGGGGGCATGTAGCTGAAACACTTGATGCCCTCAAGGGGTCTTTTTTTTTTTTTGAAATTTTTACTGAATAGTTTATCTGTCTGGTCTTTTTACCTTTTGGTTTGGATGTTATTTGGAATATTTTGCAGGCACCTTAATTTTTATAGGCATCATCTGGGTTTAAAGACTCTGTGTTTCTGAAATGTAAGTAAACTATTCACTTGTGCTGTGCTGATCAGGTCAGTAAAAGGGCTGAATCATACATGTCCATACTTGGTGGTGTGGGTTTATATCATAAGATTGAAAGAGTAAAACATCGAATAGCAGAACATCGAACTGATAGTCTCAAAAGCTGAATACATTGCAAGCTGAATGCATCGAAAATGGAACCCCCAAATAGCAACGGTTGGCCACATCGCAAACGGAACCACTGAATAGCAATGGTTGGACATTAGGGTTGGGGTTAGGTTTAGGGTTATGTTTAGGGTTAGGGTTCTGACTTCTTGTCCCTAGTAATACGGGAGTAGTTGGATAGGCAGCGGCAGCCATGTTAGTATTCAGTCACAGCTAAGCGCACAGGGAGCGGAAGTGGAAGGCTCACTTTTATAGTGTGTACTTTTATAGTGTGTAATTACAATACATATTAATGCTGATATGGTGTTTAATGAGAACATATGGTAATATGAGTATCAGTTTTTGTATAGTAATACAATTTTAGCGGTTCTGCTGCTATAAAACAGTAGTTCGTAGCATACATTATGCATATGGAGCATTTCACAGAGACATCAAGGTGTGTGTTTAGGAAGGCCAACTATGAGAGTCCGGAGTTTCCATTTTCGAAGTTTTCAGCTTTCGAAATTATCAGCTTTCGAGATTAGCAGTTCGATGTTCTGCTTTTCAATGTTTTACTCTTTCGATTTTATGATATAAACCCAGTGGTGTTAATCTTTGTTGGCCTGAATGTAATCATAATTACTTATAAGGTAAAAGAATCATGGTAATTCAGGGGCATGTAGCTGAAGCACTTGATGTCTTTAAGGGGGTCAGTTGTATGTATCCCATGGGCCTCCATTGCAGGAGGTTTAAGGTTATACACAGTGAAAAATCTAGCTTGGCTTGTTTTTTCTTGCAGTTTTTACTGAATGGTTTGTCTTTCTGACCTGTTTACCCCTTGGTGTAAGTGATACAGAATGGAATTAAAAAGCCTTAGTTGTAGCATGTGGAAATGCTGAAAATCTCTACTGAAAAAACTCTAACCAATGCAAAGCCATAACAGAGAGACAGATGAAGTGATGAAATCTTGAGGTGCTACCAGAGTGAAATTAAGTCACTTTTTAAAGCAACTCTCTAAACAGATGTTTCTGAGAGATTTTTAAGGAGACAGGTAGCACAAGAACAAATTTGTAACAGTAGTGCTTTAGCAAAGTGATCTATTATGTACATTCACTTCATAGAACCTTGTATCACACTAGCTTGTCCAGAATAGCTTGCAAATGACAGTACAAGTACTCACATTCTCATCATGTATATCAAGCTGCTTGGTTTAAGAGCAACTATGACAACTGAATAAAAGCATTTCTTGTAGGGGGGAAAGTCCCCCAGCACCAAACTTCTAACCCCTCCCCCGCTTTACCTTTTTTACTCACTCCAAAGTTACTGCAGCTTGGAGACTGAGGTAGTCAGTGATGGACAGTGCAACATCTTGCTCTTTTTTTCTGAGGGGCACCAATCTCAGACCACCCAAAACTCGTAAGTAAGTGAGCATATGAAAACTCACTTCCAGAGGGGTAAGTAGATAACTCAAGCTGCCATATTTAAGCATCTTTGAATGGAGAATGGACTTTATGATTAAGTGTCCAAGTGCTATAAAGATGAACATGCTCTTAATTGTATTTATGAAGAACATTACTAATGTGAGCATTACATTTCAGATGATGATCAAAAGGTACTTCCAGACGTCTGACATGAGGTACACCTTCAAAATAGTATTGTCCTTAGTGCAGTTTTTAAAAGATGAATTTTTGAAAATTATAGTATTGGAAAGATAAATTGTTGCCTTTGCTCTGAAATTTAATGAAAGACCAGATTCAGACTCATATTATTTGGGAAACACATTAAACTGTTGAAGGAAAATAATTTATCAACACATATACAGTATCGATAAGAAGGATTCTACAAGTGCATTAGGCATGCTTTAAAATCCCAGGTATCAAGGGATTTTTGATAATATGAGAGGGGGACAGTGGAAAACTAAATTGGAGTATATAAATTTAAAATGGCAACTTAAGTTGGAGGCCAATAAACATCCGGGTATAAAAGATTCTTTTAGTCTTACAAGTGTACTTAAATTAAGAGCAGAGAAGTTATAAAAACATAATTTATAATTGTTTCTTTGTAGTTTTTATTAAAAAAAAACTTATGAAAATGATGATAATTGAAAGTTTTTTGGTGGTATTTATTAAATTTTATTATATATATTTATAGTCAGTAGTATAGTATAGTATAATAATGTAATAAGGTTGTATATTTTTAAAATTGTAAGATGTGTTAATTATGTTGATGGTCACATGATTCAGGAAGTGCATTTTAGTGTGCAGTTAGTGTGGGATGAATTTGGTTATGAAGAAATCCAAGTAATTAACGATGAAAGCACTTAACCTTATAACTGTGAACTCTATTTTTATTAGTATTATTTGTTTGAGTACTAGTACCAGTTCTAAATTCTAAGTGACATTCCTTTGTTTTGTAGTTTTGATGCTGATCCAAAGATACTTTCAGAAGTCTGACATGATATACACCTTCAAAAGTAGTATTGTCCTTATTAGAGATTTTTGAAAGACGAATTTTGAAAATTATAGTACTGGGGAGATAAATATTTGCCTTTGATTTTAAGGCATTTAATAAAAAAAAAAACATATTATTCAATTAGCCATCTGTTCATATTATCAAAACTAATGTGATAATTGATATTTATTTCATCAATTGAAAAGGCAGAGAAACAGAGGGTGGTGTGACTACTGACATAATGAAGCAGGAAGTAAGGGATATAGTTCTGGATGATGTCATTCAAGAAGATAGTGCAAAGGAGAGGATCAAGAATATATCCATGAGGGACAGCTGTTGAGAAACTGAAAAGATATGAAGTATATTGAGACCATCATACGATATGGATTCTATTGCTTTTGTGGCAGGCAAATTGACACATGGCACAGTCTGTCAGATCAGAGAATTAGTACTAGACAGGACTGAATGATTGATTTCATTATTTGCATTTGATAACGTGTCCTTTGTTCTGATGTAAAAATTTATAAAGGGTCAAGTCAATACATAATATGGTCTGACTGAAAACTGTAACAGGGCTTAGAGAGGATAAAATGAACTATCAAATGATGGAATAGTTGCGAAGGGATACAAATGGATGCAGTTTTCTAGCAATTAAGAAAGGGACATCACAGAGATTAACTGAAAGATTTTAATAATGTAGGATGATCCATTCTGCAGATGAATGATAACTGAGATATTTTAAAGAGAGAGAAAATGGCATACCAGTATAAACCACTTTGTGATGATGGCAAGTAGAAAGGTGATAACTTAAACAGCCATTTAAATAATCTGACAGAAGCATATCAAAGGTTAGGGACACTAGCAGTAGCTTCATGAGAAGCTTACAGAAGAAAAAAAATCAAGTGAAATGGGTGAACATTTTAACAGGGGGAAAGAAAAGCTGGAAGATGGAGTTGTTTTATAGGAAATACAAGAAAGAACAGGCAAACAAGTATTGGCAGAATCTGACTGTGACCTCAGAAAGATAGACACGTGAGAAAAGGTTTATGAACGGTTAAGTGGATTAAGTCAAGATGTCATATATTTTAAACATTCCCCAAACTGCTTTTTGTGTAAGTTTAAAGCCACCCCATTCAAAGTTAATACTGACATTCTGACTGACCTTTTCTAACTGGTGGGGGCTAAATGGTTGACAGTATAGTGTAAGTCATGCTGGCTGCAACTTGTCTTCAATAAAATAAAAGTGCCATGTCACATATCAATTGTGCAAACCTGCATTTGTGGAACTTAATGCTGTGATCTGTCAATTGTGTACTGCTGGTCACACACCTGGACTGACTTGTCTAATTTTCCACTGTGTAAATGTTACTGTGCAGCCATTCCATAATACAGGATGCAGTGCTTGTCTTGAACATTCTCATTGCTATACAAAACTAACACTGAGTCACATGGTACATTGTGAATATCACAAAGGCATCACAAATTCAGAAAGTCGCTATGTCACAGCAAATCCAGTAAGAAACATTCAACAATCAAGGGTTTACAGTAAATATTAACAATATTAATTTAATTAATTAATTTATGGGTCAAGTGTGTTCCAGTATTGCATACGTATGTGTGCATAGTGATTTCATGTACAAATCAAGGGTAATTTTGAGAACAAAAATCTATTAAAATGCTTTGAGCCATGTATAAATCTCAGTTTTAAAAATGAGTGTGGTGTTTTGAGTTTTACAGTGCACAATATGAGAAATGTTAGTCTTTTTGTTAAGCTGGTGATGCTTGTACTACAATAAATTAAGGTTATCATTAATTCATTCATTCATGTATTCATTCATTCATTCTTTGATTACCTACTTCGGCCTAGTCAGAGAATTAATTAATATTTAAGGCAGTGCTCCATTTAATCCCTCCCTCTAATATCAGCTGATCTCATTACTTCTCCTTGATAGCTGGGTTTGCCTACCCCAAATAATTCCCCTAGGACTTATTCTGAATTAGGGTTACTATCAGTGAGGAGATCAAGACATCCTAGGACAACATCAAATTGATGCTGCTGTAAGAGTATTTTCATATTTATCCTCACTATATACGCCCAGTATGCCCAATGGGTGGAATATGCAATGGATATCACTGCTAGACATCTACTCATTTCTGCAAAGGGCTGATGTCAGCAGGATACCCTGCCCACCCTCAGGCAATACTATGCAGTTGTATCCCAGTCTCCAGCATACAAGTTTAAATATGACATTTCTCAAGTGAGCCCCCCCCAGGATAGGCATACTGACACATCAGACACCCAGTCTAGTAATTAAACCCTAGTTATCTGGACCATAGTCAGGGTTTTGTCCCTCTGTGCCATGGCTCTGGCAATAAAATGTGATACATTACTATGGCCATTATATAGATTGCAATTGTGATATCTTCAAACTGAAATATTGGTAAAAAAATAAAATTGCTCTTTATTTATCTACTTTTACTGTATTTGTGTTTCTTCTTACTTTATTACTTTATTTTGCTTTTGCCTCTTCTTAAAAGTACTCAATTGTATTTACTCTGCTGCATTTATTGCTGCTTGGTAGTAGCCTGATTAAATTGTATTATTCTAAGCCTTTTGGTTTAAGCACTTTGGTTTCAGACCAGTTGTTTTACATTAAGAAGGTTTGTGGTCTGCACTGCTGTGGCAGGACAGGTAGCTTACATCCTTCTAAATTGGGAATTGTTGATTGAAGGCTCAGTGTCTGTTATTCTAAAAGTGTATTTGTTCTGGTTTAAGCACTTGGGATGCAGGCCACTTATTTTACATTAAGAAGGTTTGTGGTCTGTACTCTTGTGGGAGGAGATGCTAGAGTCTGCCCTTCTGAGCTGGGAATTTCTGGTCAAAGGCTTATTGTGCCTGCTCATTTGAACTGTTTCTTTCTGGAATTGGCACACCTTGTTTGCTGTAGCATAGACTAGATTCAGGCCTGCTGAATCTAGCTTTGTTTGTATAACTTGAGCACTAATCCAGGCCATCTTTTTTGGAGAAGGTTCCCCTGCACCTTAGTGGCAGGAGTGTGCAGTTAGAACTTGTCTGATTGAAGACTGCTGGAACAGGGCACAGTTTTGAGCTTTTTTTACTGGTTAACTGGGTAATTTGTTTAAATCAGTTTGCTCATTTTCTATTGTTATATAAAAATGCACTTTATTCATCTGATTGTATTGTATTTGTGTTTCTTCCCACTTTATTACTTTATTTTGCTTTTGCTGCCTGTTCTTAAAAGTACTTAATTGCATTTATTCTGCTGCATTTATTACTGGTTGTTAATAACCTGATTAAATTGCAGCTGTTGTTCTAAGCCTTTGGTTTAAGCACTTGAGCTTCAGGCCAGTTTTGTACATTAAGAAGGTTTGTGGTCTGCACTGTTGTGATAGGACAGGTAACTTACATCCTTCTAAGCTGGGAGTTGCTGATTGAAGGCTTACTGTCTGTTATTCTAAAAGTGTATTCATTCTGGTTTAAGCACTTGGGCTTTGGACCAGTTATTGTACATTAAGAAGGTGTGGTCTGCACTCTTGTTCGAGGAGAGGGTAGATTCTGCCCTTCTGAGCTGGGAGTTTCTGGTTAAAGGCTTATTGTGCCCGCTTATTTGAACTGTTTATTTCTGAAATTGGTGCACCTTGTTTGCTGTAGCATAGATTACATTCAGACCTGCTGAATCTAGCTTTGTTTGTACAACCTTGAGCACTAATCCAGGCCATCTTTTTTTGGAGAAGGTTACCCTGCACCCTAGTCGCAGGAGTGTGCAGTTAGAACTTGTGGGATCGAAGACTGCTGGAACAGGGATCAGTTTTTAGCTTTTTATTGGTTAATTGGCTAATTTGTTTAAATCAGTTTCCTCATTTGCTACTGTTATATTAAAAAAAAATACAATTTATGCATCACCGCTTAGTTAGGGTTAAACTATTCCCGGCGCCATAAAGTCTGCTCTTCAAATTTTCCCTTAGAACTAGCCAGTTTTTTAGTTTTTAGTACTCAAATCTGTTTCTTTGAGCTCAGCACTTGTTCAGAACTCATTGTAAGCACTACATAAGTTACAAATTACTACAGCACTCAACGTTCCTCACTTGTCTAGAGGAAAACAGTTTTTAGTACTTAATAAATAAGCACCTATCCAGGTATGTCTAAGGGTCAGCTCCCAGTGTTTTCTCCTGTCTACCTGATGAATCTGGGCATCTTCGGGCAATGCAGCATTTGCCTCATGTACACAGAAAACCCTTTCCTCCTACCACCCAACACTACAACCTGTGAGAGATACACTTATATAGCCAAACTGGAAGCAAAGCTCTCTTCACCCAAGACTGGACTAGACAGTCAAGAGGAGAAGGTAAACATTTGCACCACACCACACTCATCACATAGCCCCTCAAAACCTACACCACCAAAGCACACACATAGAAATACAAAACACACATCTACATTTGTGGAGGCTGTCAATAAAAATCTGCCCAAGCAACAGAGACCTCCAAAGCAGAACCGCAAGAAATCTCCACCCCCAACACAACCCAAATGACACATAGCCCACAAACTCAGTGTGCCACTCAACCACAGCCCATAAGGCATAACAATGTATCCAACACTCTAGTCATAGGTGACTCTATAGTCAGGCACACTTATGTTCCACTCATCAGGCTAAACAAGGAGAACGTTACTGTCAGCTGGCTGTCGGGTGCCAGGATCCACCATATAATGCGCGCACTCAGTTCACTGCACAACAAGTACAAATATGACTCTGTCATTTTTCATCTTGGTGTGAATGATCTGAGATGTACCTCTCTGAACTACATGAAAAGAGACATGGAGGAGCTCTTTGATCTTATAGCCCAGACAGGTATGACCCTAGCCCTGAGTAGCATCCTGTCATCACCCAGAATGATACCACAGTACTAGGACAAAATGATTGACTTCAACAATTGGCTAAGCTTCTGGCATCATTCTAAGGAGATCCAGTATCTGTCTGCCTGGGATGACATGATCGATAGACCATGATGTTTTGCCAGAGATGGCCTGCACCTGTTGCCCTTGGGATTCTGGATACTGGCTAAGGCTCTTGTCACCCCTATTGTGCCTTTTTTAGGCAAGGTTCAAATGACAAATTCACCACAGTAATAGGTACAAGTAAGCAAAATCTGAGGGTAATGCTAGAAGTCTAAAACTCAAAATGCACTCACTCAAGGCACTCCTTAAAATGGAGAACATCGACATCTGTGCAGTGACAGAGACCTGGTTCAAGGCTCCAGAGAGCACCCCTGCATTATCAGGCTATAATTCATAACACACCTTTCGGTCACCTAACCTGGACTGAAACACTAAAGGTGGAGGCATGTCCATATTCATTAAGGATATCCACACCTTCAGGCTAGTTGCTCAGCATAATGCATCCTAGATTATCCAAGTGCAGCTAACTCTGGGCAAGACAGCAATCTAAATTGTAGCTTGCTGCAGAACCTCCACCATGCACCAGGATTCCCACTCCTCTTTTCTTGATACACTGGAAAATATTAGGGTACAACCCAACACCCTAATAATGGGCAATTTCAACTACCCCACCATTAACTGGGAAAACTATTCATGTACCAACTCTTTTGCTCAACGTTTTCTGGAATTCATAAATTCCAATGCCTTGGATCAACTTATTCACACCCCCACCAGGGGCAGCAATATCCTAGACCTGGTCATTACTAACATGGGTGACTGGTGTTCCACACCAGAGGTCAATTCCTTGTTGGCCAGATCCGACCACAAGCTAATCACCCTAGACATCCACATCCTGCCCCCCCCCATTAGGGAAACCACCATAAAAATGTCTCCAAAGCCAACTTTATGCTTCTTAAGACAGAAGTGGCAAACTTCAAAACACCCATGCAGATGGACAATAGAGGTACGACTGCTGAATCCTCCACAAATGCACTTTATAAGCACTTAATGAATCGTGCTATCCCCAACAGAACCAAGATGCTATCCTCCAAAACAGGAAGCCAATGTGGAGATCTTCTGCCATAAACAAACTCTACAACCGAAGAAAGAAACTGTTGCAAAAAAGAGTAAAATCCCATGATTGGAGGAACTCCCTGGTCAGCCTCAGTAAGAAGCTGAGATCCCTCATAAAATCCTCTAAAGCTAGTTGCAAAAACAAAATTGCCACTGATTCTAAAGATAACCACAAAGCATTCTATAGCTATGTCAAGAATCTCAATGGCAACACTCAGATCTCCTCTGAGTTACAGCACAATGGCACTAAATATACAGAATCAACTTATATTGCCAACATCCTGGCAGATAGGTTCATTGCTAACTTTACCCCCTTCTCACCCCCCCCCCCCAAAAGGGCCCATCTCTATACTGGAAGAATGCAAAGTTCCTGAAATCACAGCTGCACATGTAAAAAACATACTCTCCAAAGCCAAGAACACAGCATCCATGGGACCTGACAACATCCTAGGCTGTATTCTACATGGACTAGAGAATGAACTGGCACCCCACCTAAGTACCATGTTCAATCATAGCCTCACCTCAGGCTTTGTGCCCACTGAATGGTGACAGTGATGGTTATCCCACTCCACAAAGGGGGAGCCACCACAGACCCCGGGAACTACCACTCCATAAGCCTGACGAGTCTGGTGTGCAAGGCCATGGAACATATTATCATGGAACTTATAAACAAAGACATTGGTAATCTCCAAACTCTGGACCCCACCCAGTTTGGGTTTGTAAAAGGCAGATCATGTCTCCTAAACCTGATAGACTTCTTTGAAGGAGTCACCAAAGCCGTAGATGAGGGAAAGGTGGTTCACACAGCCTATCTTGATCTTGCTAAGGCTTTCGACAACATTCCCATTCTGGAATTATAGCTAAACTCACTAAACTAGGTATAAATCCCTATGTCACAAGATGAGTTGCCAACTGGCTCACTGACAGAACCCACACTGTGAAAATAGCAGACTCCAAATCCGACTTCAGACCAGTGACAAATGGAGTACCATAGGGTTCAGACCTGGGTTTTCTCCTGTTTGGTATCTACTTCTCTGAAGTACAGGCTAACACAGAATGTCTTTGGCTAATGAAGTTCGCAGATGACTGCAATGAGCCATAATTGAAACTCCTAATGATGTGGACATCCTACAAAAGGGCCTCATTGAGACAGATGTCTGGTGTCAAAGCCATGGCCTCAAGCTCAATGCCAAAAAGTGCATTGTCATCCCCTTTGGTAAAAACTCTGTACAAATGAACTACCACATAGGAGGTAGTCTACTTAACACCGAAAGTGTGATAAGAGACCTTGGGACACAGGTGGACAGTAGTCTCTCCTTTGATAATAACATCGCCACAGTAGTCAGGAAATCCTTCTATGTGGCACACCTCATCACAAAAGGTTTCTCATCCAGGAAAAATGAGGTCATTTTCCCCTATACTCGTCACTCATTAGACCAATTATATAGTACAATGCCCCTTTTGGTATGTACCTCACAAGACATCTACAACAACTAGAAAGGCCACAGAAATACCTCACAAAGAAGATTACTGGTCTCAAACAGATGTCCTACGCAGACCGTCTCAAACAACTCCAGCTTTACTCCATTGCATATCACCTACTAGAGGCATTTCTGCCTAACATACAAAGCTATGTCAAACCCAGAGCTGTTGGACATGCTCCACTTAAAGAAATACCAATCCCTCTGAACTACATGCTCTAGGGACCTAAACCTTGTCACCACAATAAACAGAACATGCTGGAGGGATAGATTCCTGCCCCAGAGACTTCCCATACTCTGGAACAAACTACCTATATATATCAAACAAAGATCCTCATTAGCACTCTTCAAGAAAAAAACGTGATGATTGGATGGGATATAGGAAATTCTCCCCGGGGATCACTTCTGTGGCTCTGCTCAACAGGGGCACAGGAAAATAATTCTCTTGGGTGGGGAAAGCCAGGGTACTTTTTTGGCTAGGCTTATATAGGCCCTAGGGCCAATAGCTTAGTACCTACCTATGAACCTATGAAGTATTACAGTGATCAATGTGGGGGCTTGTGGCTGTTTATGACATCATGCAAATTGTAATGCATTGTTATGGCATTATAGTGATCAGATAGGCTGTGCTTTTTTCAGTGACAGCAGCAATTTCAAATGCATTGTTGCCACCACTGTAGCAGCTGTGGTGGGGTTATGTGGCTATGAATAACAGCAGCAAATTGAAATACTGGTACTGTGGATATTATAGCAGTCAGGCTGGGGTTTGTTCCCATGAATGAATGCAGCAATTTAAAATGCATTATGTAGCCATTATAGCAATTGGGATGGGGCTACATAGCTGTGAATGGGTGTAGTAAATTGAAATGCATTATTATGGCTATTATTTCTTTCACTTTCTTTGCAATCAAGTAGATTATCAACAAAGTTCTTATCCTCAGATGTGGATTTTCTCTTACATTTATTTTCATTTTCATTTGTAAGACATTAGATTCTTTCATTAATTGCCATATGACACATGCATTAATGGATCTTGTTTTTATGGTCAAAATGACTTAGATGAGTGTATAATGTAAACTGACATCTTCCAAATGGTGCAGCATTTCTTGAGAGTGCATTTTGAACTATACCATCTCTGACCATGTATTCTACAGCATAAGTTAGTACATATTATCAATGACCAGTATGACATAGTGCAGACTGGAAATGTGAATAAGACCGTTGATAGTTGGTACACATGATTCGGCAGGTGCAATACATCAGTAATATCTAACTGCTGTATGGGGAAAAAGCAAACCTATGCTTGTAAATGAGAGAGTTATTTTATTACCAGATAAAGAGACAGAGAGAAATGTGTTACTGCTGTTGTTGCCAGAAGGACATTATCAGGTACCATAGATAAGTTGTTATATTTGACAAGAACATGTGATATAATTGCCTTACTGCATTATTCAGGGACCTGGAACACGTGCTATGGATGAGTTATTACATTTGACAGGACCAGTGCCATGATAGAACTGATGTGAGTGCATACTGTAGGGAACGAGAGAATAACCCTATCTGGTGTAATGATTTATGGAACATCTAATCTTCATATGGAAGTAAATGGTACTAAAATTGCAGTAAGATGCGACGGCATAGTATCACAATATAAAAGCCTTTTAATAAAGAGATTTAAGATGTCATTTATTTAAAGAATGTGAATGAAAAAAGCACAAAGCAAAAATAAAAAGGAAATAGTAGCAGATGAAAATGACAGTGAACAATGATCAAAAGTAGTGGTGAAGAGGGCTTTTTCAAATATATTACATGTTGCTTTATAACATTTACAGGAAGCCAAGGCCACAAAGTTACTAAAAAGGAAGTAGCAAAATATATGCATACATTTCAGAAAGTCCTCTATCAATGAAACGATATTTTGAATATATTGGATTGAATGGCTAAGTGAGAATTTCCATTTTAGTATTCCTGAAGGGCATAGATTAAATCTTCTATGATGCCTCACAGATAAGTCACTAGGTTAACACTAACATAAAATAGTATAAAAACAGACACAAGTAGAGAAAACAGAATTGGAAAACTGTAAAGAACAACAGTTTCCTAGAAGGGATTGAAACTGAGAAACTATTAAGTAAAGCTATTGACTTTAAAGTAACTCCAATAACTCAACTACACAGGTGAATCACTTTTCTTCCTAGAAAGGAAATTGGAACGGAAATTGAAAATAATAAAATATATGCATTATTGAGCAAAGTAGATGGTGTAACACCTTGGGTCTTTCTCAGAGTCACTTCCCCAAAAACAAACAAAAAAATGCCTGGTGAGATGAGAATTTGCTCTGTCATCTACGTATTTAGCAGTACAGAGAGAAAGTCATTTGAGACCGGTTGTAGATGATATAATAACTCAACAAAAGGAAGCAAGCAGAAAACTTATTACCACAAAAATAAAGCTGCACCAAAAAGTAGGAGCATTACATCATTCTCCATACATGTAGGCCTGCTGAAGTACAAGGGACTAACATGTGGTGTTAGATCAGCAACTGAAAGCTTCCAACATGTGATTCATCAAGTTTCATAATGCATTAAAATGTTAAAAACTTCAGCAATTATATGATAATATATGGTGAAATGAAAAGTAATATGATGAGATACTTAAGAGAGCAGACTAAAAGAGAATTATCTAATATTTAACTGAGAAAAGTATAACTTTGATAAGAGTACAATAGAATTTAATACATTTTATTTAGGGGATTCCTCCCATTTCAGTAAAAGTAAAAATAGTTCATGACATGACACCTCCTACAAGCCCCAAAGAAGGAAGAAGCCTATGTTAAGCATGGCTGACAGCTCTAGGTGCATTAAGGACTGCAGTACACTTGTTACACCACTTAAAGCACTCATGAGAAAGGATATATCTTTCACATGGTCTGAAATCACCAACAAGCTCTACAAAAGTTAACCCGCTCACATCTGTAGCATGACTTGTGAAATGCTTATGCTGGAATGGTGTTTAAAATATCAGTACAAAGTAAAATATGTTCCAGTCATGCCTGCTGCCTATATGTGTGCTTTTGTGTGTTTGTACACATGTAAATGATAAAGAGATACACAAACATGACTGAAGAGTATCTGCCTAGCATGTGAACAGCCCTGGGTTCATATAGCAGTAGGGCCATTGCGTTATGTACTTTTTTGTCTGGCAGTTGGCGCAGATGGTTAAGGCTATGAGCTGTAGTACCAGTGGCACAATTATGATTGTTCTCAGCCCACATTTGCATACTGTGTAACCTTGAACAAGTCACTTAACCAGACAGTACTTACAGGCAACTGTGAATTTGAGCCAGGCTCCTCAATGGTCACCAGGGCTGCAAGTCTAGTAACCACCCATTAACATGTTAATCCACATACTCTGAGTAGTGTGATTGCACATATATAGGACACATACCTCTCAACCTGTTAGCCCCAGAAATCTGGACAATACCTGACATGATGGGGAACAAAGTCCCAAAAATAGGGAAAGATTTTAAATATTACTCTTATAAACATAGAAAGTTGTTGGAATAACAGGGTATTATTAAAATGCATTTTCTAAAGACATACGAAGTCTGAAACTCAAATGCATGATGCTGTTTACTAATTTTATTCCTCAGATCATCTCAGTGATTTGCCATAAAACAAAAAGTTTGTTGAGGATCAAAATGAAAATTTTGGCAAATCTCTGGACATTCTGTGAAAATATAGAGAATTGAAAAGTATGATAGCACAATATAGTTACACTAGTTGCCATATGAATTTTTCTAGAAAAGCACTTTCTTTCTGTCTCTCTCTCTCTCTCATGTTCTTTGTACATATAGCTGCTGAATTGGCTCCAGTGGTTTTCATGCTGCATCCCACAGCACAGACTACAGAAGGGGCACAAAATAATGCTATATGCAATGTGCTTATTTTACACAGAAAAAGAGCAGCAATAAAAAATCTTACTTTATTTCACCATTAAACCACCTCTTACAACTACCTGCATTTCTTACTGTACCTGGATAGAATCTGATGTTAGTGCTATATTAACTGACTGGCTGATCAGACATTGCCCACCTCTTGAAAGAACTTTGTGGGTTGTTTGCTGGCAATGATATCCCAGAGTTTCTGTCTTTAAAATGCCATCACATTCTTGCACATTCTCCTTTTTACTGGTACTTTCATAACAAAACACTTGAGATGCTAAAGCTGTAGCAGATTGGTAAATTAGATTACTACAGTTTCAGAATACACGTGAGGTTGTTTTCTTTTCTTGACTTAGATGTCCATCCATCCATCCATCCATCCATCCATCCATCCATCCACAACCTCTTTTTACCATTTTTGCACATGGAATCAGGTTGTCACATCAACAGTGACAATCATCTAGAGCCAATGTTAACATTGTTTGGTAAAAGAAATGCTACTTTTCAACTTTATTGAATGATGACCATCGATTTTATTATCTAGGTCTCTACTGCCAACATATTTTGATGGCACTATATGTCATAAGCACCTTTTTTTATAACGGCAGATCTCTGTAAATAGGATTTTAATGTGAGCTGTTCCATTACACTGAGGTATACTTGTATTCTGTGATTAGTTCAAATGCATTCTCTTTGACTTATTTTTTTTCTGCATACTTCATTGAACAATGGGGATTATGGACATTTTTCAAAATGCAGTCAGTAAGCAAGTATTTACTAATTACTTCAGTAAATTGTTGCTAATATAGAATGTACACCTATATCTTCTGAGTTGCTTACATGACCAAGATATACACCCTTCAATAAAGTTCCTGTTCACTGGAATTGCACACGTTTACTTTGTCGTGCTCATTTAACCTCACAATGCCCTGCATTCTGCCATTAGTGAAACAGCCATACTAATTTTTGAGTGGTACTTTATTAGATGCATGTAATCACCTGATAGCCTTGTGTCTTTTCTCAGAAACAAATAACAATAGATTACTTCTGATTTCAACACAAGGAATAGTTTGTACCATTGCGGGTACTTTAATAAAACCATATGCCAGTTTTGGTGACCAGGTAGAGATTTAACCTTTGCTAGTTCATCACTATGACTAGATTTTAACTCACTTTAAATAGTGATAGAATGTGGGGCCAGATGTGTGTCTATTGGAAATGAACATATGGCTTAGTTACATGTTGGTAAAGGTGCCTGTAGCCCCCATTTGTTGCTTACACTAACATTTGAATTAACTTATGAGCTGATTTGCCAAAAAGAATGATTACCCTACTATTTATATATGTCAATCTAGCAATACTTCCTGAGTCTGTGGATGAATATTTTATATTCAGCATTCAAAAAGAAATAGCATGGCATGGTAAAGAAATTGATACGATGATAACTATAATCTGTTTCATGCTATTTCCTTAATTTTAAGCAGTGTTTGGTTATGATATGGTTGGGACTTGTTCATTGCTCTCGAAGTGGGTGAGGTTGGAGTCCCTTACTTGCTGACAATGTATATCTCCCCCCAGTTATCAGGAATTTCAATTATCTTTGTGTTTTTTAACTACTCAATAACTACTATAAGAGAACTCTCATGTCCCTGTAGGATAGATTCATGCTCTTGTTCCTATGGAATGGTTCACTGTGTTTTATCTTCCTGAAGGTCAACGATCATATTGGTAGGATGTTTATATACTGCCATCAAAAACAATGTTAATTGTTACTATACCAAATGAGTTGCTAGGGCCAGTCAGGTATGTGAGGGTGGTTCAAATGTTGAAGGAAGTAGTGAGTGCTGATTCTTCTGAAATGGTACTTATAATACAACTATCTTATAGTTTTCTATAATGTGGGAGACCCTTTGTACATGTTTAACTCATTTCCTTTAGCTACATGAAAGATGTAACTTCTGGTTAGTGGCACTAAATACACACACACACACACACACACACACACACACACACACACACACACACACACACACACACACACACACACACACACACACACACACACACACACACACACACACACACACACACACACACACACACACACACACACACACACATATGTGTGTGTGTGTGTGTGTGTGTGTGTGTGTGTGTGTGTGTGTGTGTGTGTGTGTGTGTGTGTTTACAGCAGATGCCTTAAACATGGAACCTAACCCTTTTTATTTTCTAGCCTGAGCAGCATTTTTGCTTATAACAATAGTAAACAGGTTACGTCTGCATTAATAACATCCACATTTTATTGGTTAATTGTTTAAAAGTTAGCATACATCTGCAAATTGTGATAGATATACACAGTTTTGTAATTTGATATAAACAATCAAGCTTGTGTGTTGCATTTTGTCCTGCATGAAAAAACAATTGTCTTACACAGGTGAAATTTCAAGGTTTCAGCAGATGTAGAGTAAAAGTGTATACTCTCCAGATGACAGGCTATAAATGTTATATAGCAGCCCATTGTGTTATACTTAGTAGTCATGTATTCCAAACAAAAATATTTTAAATACTTTTTGTTGTTGTGGTTAATGCAATTGTGAGGAGTATATTTAAAGTTTAAAAGTTTACAACTTGCCATATTAGGAGTTAATATGATTAGGTCTTTGGTTGGAGAAGGGGTGAGGCTATTAGGCCTTTGTTCAGTTTTTGTATTGCTGTCATGATAACCTGGACTTTTACTAGTTTAGTCTCTAAATTTTACCAGTCATCATGTTTTGTTACTATTTTATACTCTGTTCTCTACCTAAATGAGACAATAAGAGGACAAATATTATTTTATTTAAGAAAGATGGCTTATTTGTGAAATGACTGAACTAAGTTTTTATTCCAGAAATATTCATGGCATGAAGGTGTAGGTAGTAGCTGCGATTAAGCTGTTTTGCCATCTCTTCTACAGTATGAAAACATTTTATATAAGAAACTCATATGCAGTTGTCTTAGCTAGCGATATTTACAAAGAAGAAGGTACCATATATTTTGGGCTCAGGTAACTCAAATAATTGTGCAGTGTCTATTTTGTTTAAAACAGGTTTCTTATTTAATGTGGTGCAGATTAAATATGACACTCAAAGAATGATTGATATAGTGGAAAGTGTCAATCTGTTCTTTCAACAACCCTGACTATTGATTTAAATTTATTCACCCTGTCATGACAGAGTCGACGTCTTCCTTAGCATTTTGTAGGTTTTCTGTGACTTTAAAATGCATGACTATCTGGTGGGTATGGACTGGAATTTAACTTTTGGTTCTCGCCTAAATATACTTGTATTATTTTTATCTCATAGCAATGGAAATACGTAACTACCATCACATTTTATCAATTTGATCTTAAATGTGCATTGCACACAAAAGAGAAACCCCAGGATTCAATAAACTCCATGCAGGAATAGTGCCATCCCTGCATGGAGTGAACCGTGTCTGTTTCTGCTTAGCTTTAACAGCAGCACGCCTTGCATATTCATGAAGGAGTGCTACTGCTAAGGCTAAACAGATATGAACACTACTGAGTGTAGGGGGCATGTTGAAGTAGTGCATACACATCTAACACACCCCTGCACTCAGAAAGTGCCATATGGCACTTTTAAAAGCTTTTCAGTGTCAGCAGACAAAGAAATCAAATAAATTAGTAAAACAGTGACTGTGGACACTGAAATAGATAAGGGATTCAGAAATTAATGCAGGGTGTGTGTGACAGGTTCTGTCACACAACCCTTGCATTGTTAAAGTGCCGTATGGCACTTTCAAAGTGCTTTCAGTGTCCATGGACACTGAAAGCAGGAAGTCTGGACAGGAAGCAATACAGGGTGTGTTTGACAGGTACATATTGTCAAATTGCTGTACGGCACTTTGCAAAATCTTTCAGTGTCTGTGGACACTGAAAGCAGCTATCCCAATAGGAAGCAATGCAGGGGATGTGTGACAGGTACTGTCACACATTCCCTGCATTGCGAAAGAGTCGTACGGCCATACACCTCAACTGTACAGGTTTCCACAGAATGCCCAGATGCCTGCCTCACATATCTCTCAACCTCCTAGAGCAAGAAATCTGGACAAAGCCATAAATAATGGGGGGACAAAGGCCCAATAATAGGGACACTTTTTAAATATTGCTCTTACAAACTTGGAAAGTTGATAGAATAACAACTTTTGCATTAGCACGGATTACCTGAAGGGTATGAAGTCTGAAGCCCAAATGTCTGTCATTATGTTCTGACTTAAACCCTGAGTGATTTGCCAATGATTTGTTAGAAAACTACAGTCACATGAGAAATGGATCAAAAATATGAGGCAATAAGCTGGACATTCTGCAAAAATTTGTACAATTGAGAGATATGCCGCCTCATGTTTTTCATGTGTTCCTCCAAATATCTGTCCCTACTTGGGAAATAGCAGAGAATTGTGGTAATTAAATAATGAGAATCATTTGTGTTGAAGACTCCACATCCATTGGAAAAGTCATGCTAATGCCAAGCCTATTATTCTATCAACTTTCTAAGTTTGTAAGAGCAATATTTAAAATCTGTCCCTATTTGTCCCCTTGCAATTGCCTGTACTGTGACTTACAAGGAGTATTGATACATGTCATTAAAGTGATGTTATGAAATTTCTCTTTTTTTCATTCTGAGGTATGTTTAAGTTTAACTGAGTGGGTTTGCACATTATGACCTTCTGCTCAGCATTGCGTAAACATCTCATAGGAGATAAATAAAAATATACAGCTAAAATCCTAATGATTAGATAGCCTAGTGGTTAGATTCCCAGCTTTACATGCAGGTGCTCATGGTTTGAGTATCAAAACAGGCACTGTATTTTTACATGGGAAAGCATTGTTAAAGTTATCTGTTTGTATTTTAAATCATGTAGAAATTGATATTTGTTAACCAGGGTAGTGTAGCTGATTCAAAATGGAAGTGTGAGTGCATATAACATGTGAAATCACCCATGTATACACAGATGCCCCATACAGTATAGTTACACCCCAAGGTAATGTAATGAAAGTACATAGAGGGACATCATGTAAAATAAATCATATACACTTAATAATATGTCAGTAGTGATAAATGAAGTCATAATTCTGATAATTTTTTAAAATGAAAAGTGAGCAATAGTTAGCAGTGGTCAGCACTGCTTAGCCGGTTTAAGCATTGCTTACATGTAAATAGTAAGCAGCAGTCAGTTCAGTGAAGCAGATTTATGTACTGTTAAGCAGTGCTCAACAACTACCCCTTTAAGCACTGTTCATCTCAGCTTACTGCTTAGCTGAGCTTAGCATTTTCAAAATGGTCCAATGACAGCAAAGGGCAGAAATATGGCCTTATTTAACCAGCAGAGGTGGGAATACAGCCAGAACCTGTTGTAGTTGATCTGTGCAGGTACTATGTCAGGCGCTGGTGAAGGAGCACACTTTCAGGTGCAGTGCTGGGGGATTCAGGAGTCCAGGGTCATGGCTAGACTCCTTGTAGAAAACCACGATGAGAGATTGCTGCAGGGCCAGTACCAGGGCTCACAAAACAAAGCAAAGGCTTGGGGCCATCTTGCACATCTTAACAGTGCCACTGGCATCCCCTGAACTGGTGAGCAGGTATGGCACCAGGGGGTGCTCTTGGCCCAGTGGATCCAAGATGCATGGGCACAGAATGCTCCAGTAGTGTGTACATATCAGTAACAAGCAGTTTGTACCAAAGTCTAGCCTGAGTATGTGGTAGACAGGTATGCATAATGTTTGTTTTTCTCCCCTACAGCTGCAACAGAGAGGACTAGCAACATCAAAGCCCATGCTGACAGACTGTTAAGGATGCGCCAACAGGCTGGTGAGTACAAGTCTATCTTGCAGTATATAGCGCAAATAACTAAGAAGGAGTACTTTGTTTACTGCCAGTAGGTATACTATTACCATGTTAACTGAATAAATAAAGTTTGTCTGATTAATATTGATCTATAGGCTATGTAGTACTAAAGCACTGTGTCATGTCACTGTAATAAAGATCTATACCACAAACTGTTGTGTTTACTCTGGTATATTGCTGTAAAAATAGAATGTATACAGGTTCTCCACAGCAAATATGGCTTTGGCAGCATGCATTAACTGAGGTTGTTCTGAGAACCATCTGTTAAGAAAAACTGTAGATTGTGGAGGTGTGAAACAAGATATACATGAAATATGAAATATATAGTGCACTAAGCTCTGAACCCTGAATAGTAATGTGTAATGTATCACAGTGTGTCCCATGCAGCATGGCCATGTGTTAACCTTTGCTTTCCAGATTGTATTATGTCAAAGGATCAATGCACAGTACACTATCTGCCATACATGCATTTCAGGATTATAAGGTTAGACTGTCTAACCAAGAGAGTATAAACCAGTCAAACAGGAAACAGCAGTTCCCCAGTAGCTCAGTCTGATGAGAAATAGCTTAGTTGCTAATTCTGCACACCCAGACACGGTTTGAATCCAGGGAGTGGTAGTAAGTTGTGTGCATATTTACACACAAGGAATCAGGACTAAATGTAGAAACAGTCAGGTAGTGTTAACAGATATTTTCTCCACAGGTTTTACAGGTAAAGAAATGTTGGTAGTAGCTGTATGAATGGTATACTAATACACCGTGTACAACTCTTTCACTGTCCAACCCCATGCCTGCAAATGAGAGCAGGATAGGTACACACAACATGCACTCTTCCCAAGACATGTCTCTCAAGTGTCACGCTATCATGGCTAGTGGTCACTGCTGCCAATAACCCAAGACACACGTAGGAAACCAGGTAAAGTATGCCAGTATTACACTCACATAACAGTGGTGTCCAGATGGAGAGATGAAAGATCAGCAAGCAAAGGAGAGTAGTAGTGCTGAAACTGAATTCATCCTCAAGTCATGGTGAGTACCTTTGCGAGGTGGGCCCTGTTTTTCACAAAATCTCACCAAGGTGACACTGATATATAGACTGTATTTATATAGCATATATCATGGACAGAAGTAAATCAAAAATAAAAAAGATAGCTGGGTACACAAGACCCAGGATAAGTGCCCAATCGTGGTAGGCGCACTGGTACCAGGACTGGAAAAAATGACAGTGTAGAATCCTCAAAATGCAGAAACATTCCTACAATGGGGCCAGGCCAGGCTCAGGGGGAGAATGTCCCCCTGTTATAGAAGGAAGTAGCAGTCCACAAAAACGACAAAAATTGATTGGCCAAAGAAGAGCCATAAAGACAACAGAGTAGACTATTGAGGATAAGAAAGAAATTATTTATTGTCACTATTATGCAAAAAACCCAAAATTTCCAGATACAGGATATACAAAATGATTAAGAGAGAAATTAGAGGAAAGAAAAATACTTCCACAGGAAAAACTGTTACAAGCTTCAAATAAAAATTTGCTTTCATTAATACAACAGATTTTCAAAAAACAGTATATAGATCAAGTAACTTTGATCTCTTTGGAAAAAGAAGCCTCTGAGGAACTGAGAAAATATAAACAACAAAACATGGAGATATTTGAAAAATGTAAAAAAGAAATACAGACATGGGAAAGAAAGAGAGATTTGATATGGTACAATATTTATGCAAAGGAGAAAGCCAAGTTAATTAATATAGAGAAGGCAGTCTCAAAGATATTCGAAGAAAAATACAGGCAAAGGCATTCAGATATGGAAAATTTCACATCAAAAAGACTAAACGCACAAAGATTCAATGTAGAAAAGATGATTAGTAAAGCAGAAGTTAAAGAAATAGAAGCTGAAGTTATGGAATGCCTGCGAAGTGAAGGATTTAATGTAGAAGGTCTAAAACAGATTACATTACAGCAGGATGGAGTGAGTCCTCAGAATAAGGAAAAGCAAAATCAGGAGACATGTGAAGATGAAGTATGGACAGGGGAATGGAAAAGAGAATTAATATGGTGTAATATTTATGCAAAGAAGAAAGCAAAACCAACTAATACAAAAAGAGCAGCACCAAAGATATTTGAAGAAAAATATAGGCAACACAATCCAGATATGGAAAACTTTACAATACAAAAAATAAGAAGACTAAGTGGAAAAGTAGAAAAGAGATGAGTAATTGAGAAGTCAAAGAAATAGAAACTGAGGTAATGGAACTGCAAAGAGAAGGATTCAGTGTAGAAAATCAAATGCAGAAAGCACCACAACAGGATAGAGCAATGGATATCCAAATTAAGGGGAAACCAGTGGAACAAGAAGTAACTGGTCATGTGCCATATCAAGATATTTTGGAGCCTTCCACAGGAAACCATTATAAACATTCACTTGAAGCTAGACAGCAAGCAAAGGAACAGGAAACTGGAAACTCTGACGCAGTCAATGTTGAGGAGAGATAGGCCAGTGAGTTCCCATATGACAGAACAACAGATGACACAGGATGAAATTGAAGAGAATGTGTCACAGGAAGATGCTATAGAACTTTCTATAGAATGTCCACAGGAAATGGAAAACAAGGAATGTGCCCTCAGTATGGAAGAAAAGAAGTTAAGAGAAGAGTTGCTTGATTTAATAGACAAAGATAGATATATCAAGATCAATGAGAAAAATAGACCGCAGAAGGTTAATAAAACCCCAAAAGTCAGAAGCTTGATAAAACAAATGAACACAGTAATTAGGACTGTCCATAGAGACCCATGCAATATAATAGAATTGAACAGAATATATTACTGTGCTGCTAAATTAATAACTGATAAAGTTCTACCACAGGAACATAGGGTAGCGAGGGAAAAGAGGGGGCGAAAGCGAATACCATCATGGAAATATCGAATAGAGAAAACTATAAAGCAGTTAAGACAAGAAGTATCATTGTTAGAAGATTATAGATGAGGGAACAGATCAGCAAAAATATTAAGAAAGATAGATGTGATAAAAGCAATGCGCAGTATTAGAACAGACCAGGCTCTATTATGCACTATTGGAGATAAACTAAAAATTTCAAAACAAGCGATAAGACTTAGAAGATACGAAGATAAATATAAGGGAAATGCACAAAATAAACAATTTACTAATGACCAAAAAAAGTTTTATGGAGAATTGGGAAATAAGGTAAAAGGAATTGATAGACCGTCAAAAAAAGAGGAAGTAGATACTTTTTGGTGAAGTATCTATGAAGATCCTGTGGAACATAACACAGATGCTAAATGGATAGAAGTAAAGGAAAGAATAAGAAGTTTAAAGGTACAGGATATGAAATGGGATGAAATAACACCCAGAGCGATTGAATTAAAGTTGAGAAAAGCCTCTAACTGGAAAACCCCAGGCCCAGATGCAGTATCTAATGTATGGCTTAAAGTATTAACTTCTTTGCATGAGGATTTAGCCATGAGTAAAAACTATTTATATGCGCACCCCAAACATACACCGCACTAGTTAACAACAGGAAAACAATGCTCTTACTTAAGCGTGAACCTGCAAGCTACCCTAAAAATTATAGACCAATAACTTGTCTTCCGATGACGTACAAAATATACACTGGAATTGACGCCAACAGAGTTTATAGTCATTTAGAAGAAAACTCAATTATAGCAGTAGAACAAAAGGGCAATAAAAGAAAGTCATATGGAACACATGACCATTTGTTGTTAAACAAGGTTATAGTTGAGAATTGTAAGAAGGGGAAGAACCTAAGTACGGCATGGATTGAGTACAAAAAAGCATTTGATAGTATCTCACACTCATGGATAAAAGAGTTCTTAAAAATGTACAAGATACACCCTACACTGATTGACTACATTGCAGTAACCATGAAACAGTGGCAGACCACTTTGCAATTATGCCATGATAAAGGACAGATTATTATCCCAGGGATAAAAATTCAAAGGGGGATATTCCTGGGTGACTGTCTGTCGCCCTTGCTATTCTGCCTTGCCATTAACCCATTAAGCTGTTTACTTAACAGCTTGGGCCATGGTTATAATTTGGCTTCTAGAAAACAACAAAGTCTAATGACTTCTCATCTTCTCTTTGTCGATGATTTAAATTGCATAGCTCATCAGATGAGGAACTGAAAGCACAGCTGCAGGTTGTTAAAACGTTTTCAGATGATATTGGAATGTAATTTGGTCTTGATAAATGTGCAAACGCAACCTTTAAAAAAGGAAAATTGCAGCACCAGGAAAACATCAGTTTGGGACAAGAATGTGGTATAAAAGAAATTGAGCAAGAGGGGGTGTATAAATACTTGGGAATTGATGAAGGATCAGCAATAAATCGCAAACAAATGGGAATAAAGCTTAGTAAGGAGTACTTTAGAAGACTTAAATGAATCCTGAAAACAGCATTGACACCTAGGAACAAGATCCAAGCTATAAATCAATTTGCTCTTCCTGTCCTAACTTATAGTTTTGGAGTGATTGACTGGCCCCAAAAAGAGTTGGACAGATTGGATATTAAAACAAGAAGGATGCTTCATGCTCACCAAATGATTTATAAAAATCAGTGTATACCAAGATTATATATTCCCCGTTCTGAAGAAGGGATGGGTCTCCTTGAAATCGATTACATGTATAGATCTGCAATCGTGGGACTCCACACATATCTACTGACCTCACAAGATCCAAATGTGGCAAAAGTTTTGAAACATGATAATAAATCTAAGATGACATCTCTGCTTAATTTAGCAGAACCATCGACGTCAAGTAGGAATGGAAATCAAACCAGAAGTAGATAAAAACCAGGCAGCAACTGAATGTGCTAAAAAAAAAAAAAAAAAAAAAAAAAAAGAATCTAAGGTGAAGGACCAGGTGAGAAGGCAAGAAATGTGGAAAAAAACATAAATATAGTGGCAAGTATAGAAAACTTCTGGAAGAGCCTCATGTTGATCAGGAATGAATGCAGGAATGGTTAAGGAGAGGTAAATTTACATCAAGAAATGAAAGGTTAATATTGGCAGCCCAAGATATTGGGCTACGTACATGCTGGTTTACTAAGTCCATTGAACATGTGGGAGAAACAGACATATGTAGGTTTTGTGGAACCAAATTGGAAACAGTCACACACCCTATTGCTGGTTGCGACTCTCTAATGGCAGAGGGACTGTATACTGAAAGGCATAATAATGTGGCGAGATTGTTAGACTGGAGATTGTGCAAACACTATGGTATTGAAGTGGCTGAAAAACACTGGAAACATGATCCACAGAGAATCATAGAAAATTATGAAGTTTACATCACATGGGATCACCCAATACCAACAGTCCAAAAGATAGATGCTAGAAAACTGGATATAGTGGTCCAAGAAAAGAAGACAAAAGTAGCATTGACCATTGAAATCTCCACACCTAGTGACTACAATGTCTTGCGTACAGAGAGACACACAGTCATAAAATACCTCGATCTGCAGGCAGATATGCGAGCCATGTGGAGAAAAGATACCCAGACAGTTCCAATAGTAGTAGGAGCAACTGGTCTTATAAAAAATCATTTACAATCAAATTTAGATATGTTACCAATTCATTTAACACTATACGAATTGCAGAAGGAGTCATTACTTAGCACATTGTGAGTGCTGCGAAGAGCACTTTTGGCTAACATCAAAGAGTGAAACAATTCTAATTTCATGAACTTTAATCATACTTTGACTTAGGAATGGGGACCATTCCCATCATTTTATTAGAAACCCAAAAGACTTGGAGAAATTAAAAACAGCAGTGCAGGGCACCCATTCTGTGCTATGTACCCCTGACATGTATGAGTCCCCTCTAGTCATGTACCCAGAGTTGTCACAGTTTTCCCCATACCATTCCAGGTTGACAGTTTATCAGGTATGTTTGCGCAAAAGAAGCTGTGGGCAATAGGTAGATGTAAAGTGAGGACAGACCCGTAGAGTATTGAGCAGTACTGTTGTGAAAAATAGAAGCCTAAACAGTTGTCAATTAACTTTTTGTCTCCCCCTGCCTCTTATCTGCATCAATAATTATCATTCATATACTACGGGTATGTTATTCTCAAAACCTGTTGTTCGGACTTGTGTTCTATTATTGGTCATATATTTGATTGGTTGCATGTTAACATACCTTGCTCAAATACCATTGATGCTGGCCTGTTGCCGTCAATGTTACTGGCATGCTGTTACAATGCATACTGTTGTTCCATTTATGCATGCATTCTGTTTGCTATACAACTATTTCAAATCTGTTATATAAGGTTAATTGGAACACACATGCATGCTGTTATAACTAATTTTGAAATGTTTTGTTCATGACTAACTAATATACTTTGTACAACCTCAAAACCATAGAATGTTTGGGAAGGCAGATTCCAGCGTATCTGCCTGTCCCGCCTCATCTGGCCATGGCACCGGGCTTCAGCACCTCTGGGACTCAACCTGGAACTGTCTCTTCTGCTGGTCCTGCACCACCTTTGGGTAGAACTGCCTCAGTGGATGGGGCCTGCCCCACCGGGAGTGGGTGTGGAGAGTAACCCATTACCCGCCGCCAGTTCCAGGGTATGGTGTGCAGAGTCATTCACACAGAGGTGGATGGATGGCTGTGCCAGTTGGAGGGCTGTCTGGTGCACCTCAAGGGGCAGACTGCCCCTCCTGTCCAGCCCCCAGCATACCCACCTTTGGGACCATGAAGGTGCAGTGGTGACTGCCCATGGATGGGGACCTCAGTCCCACTGTATCCATTTGGGGGCTCCTGGGCTTCGGATTCCCAACCACCCTCCCCATCAAAGGTGCTTCCCCCCTCATGTGTCATATACCACCTCTGCCTGCTCTTTTGTCTGTCTTGTTTGTCTGTGAATGCAACCTATCCTACCCAACCTACCTCCCCAAACATATCTACAGCCCTTTCCCAACATTCCACTCTCATCTTAAAAAAAGGGCATCTGTCCCACAAAAAAGTCATTGCCTCATACATAGCTCTACATTTCACCCACATGTACAGTGAAATTAATCAATCTATCCACAAATTATTCTACAAATGTCTGTCACCAACACCCTACCCTGTGGGGTGTGAGGCTGTAAATTCCAAATTCTACACATTATTCACAGCTGTTGTTGCAGAAGAAATGTAGAGCTATGGTCCTTTCCTACACCCATTCTGTACATCCCTAGCTGGTTTTCCTAATGTTTTGCCCCCTGCTTGCTCCGATTTCACCACTTTCCTATCACCCTTTTTTTTTTCTTTAATTAAAATTAGAGTGGGTGTAAGCAGGAATAAGCGCCGCTAAGCAAAGCTAAGAGGACTTAACCATCTGTTAGCACCACTTAGCTTCATGCAAAACCTTACAACTGCTTAAAAGTGCCTTGATAACTCTGTCTCCATCAGCCCTTGTTCTCCCCAGCAACAAAGTAATTAGCCCTACCAAGTCTTGAACCCAGGACCCTTTACACTACATTCAGAGCAATGTACCACTATTCCATTTGATCTGCAGGAATGTCTGATGCTTTTTCAAACATATCATGCAGTAGAGTCATTCAACAGTAGTGCAGTCATGCCTCAGAACCATACCTCTCAAACTCTTAGTGCAAGAAATCTGGACAAAGGATGTCAAAATGGGGGGACAATGGGCCAAAATAGGGACATATTTTAAATATTGCTCTTATAAACTTAGAAAGTTGCTAGAGTAAGAGGGTTTGTTTCAGCATATATTTTTCTGAAGGATATGAAGTCTGAAACTGAAAAGTATTTCATTATTTACTTAAATAAATCTTCAGAGCATCACAGTGATTTATCAGGAAAATACAAATAATTTGTTTAACAGACAAAAAATATGAGCCAAACACCTGGGTATCTGCGACAATCCGGGCTTGTGGGAGGTATGCTAAGAACCCCTTAATGCAATGAATCTGGACCAAGCCTGACAATGTAGGGGTACAAAGGCATGGAAATAGGGATATAGCTGAAATACTTGAGTACATAAGCTGAGAAAGTTGCTGCAGTGACACCGTCTGTTCTAACATATATTGTCTGAAATATCACAAGTCCGGGACTCAATTGCTTCTCATTCGTTAGTGACTTCAATCTACACATCATCCCACTGATTTGTCAGAAATACACAACAGTAATGGGGACCAGACCAAAGATATGAGCCAGACAACTGGAGATCTTACGAATTTCTGTACATAACATAACATTAGGGAAACTGCACTGAGCTGCCAAGCATGTCACCAAGCACCGTCCAAACTACAGTCAGACTGACACAACACTACCACAAATCAACTATGGAGAATTACACATGCATTTTAAAATATATCAGGCACTACAGGGATGTAACAGTAGTGAAAAACCGACACCGGTGTGAATGTGCGTACCCACAACCAATTGCACCACAGTCACAGCAACATACTGGTAAGCCAACTGAACACTAAAGTATAACGACTGTGTGAACAAAAATCTCCTGTTTGCCACTCAAATACTAACCCTACATATACTGCACTAAGTCACAGTGTAGTAGGAATCCTGAGGTGGTACGGGACATGTCTCAGTCTGCCCCTACAATCATATACAGCCAATAGACCCCCAGAAACTGAAGTAGCATGCACAGTCAGATAGAAAAGGACCCATGACACTCACATCTACCCCCTCCCTACACAGCCCAACTAACATTTACACACTACACTGCTACACAATCCTGACAGTCTGTTAACAATGGCCAGACATACACAGACCTCTCAGTTGTACAGATTCCCACAGAATGTCCAGGCTTTGTCCTCATAACATTTCTGGGATCCTGCTACATCACTGGGACAATATCAGGTATGACTGCACTAAATAATGATATACCATACCTATCAACCTCTTAGTGCATGACATCTAGACAAAGCCTGACATAATTGGGGGACAGAGGCCCAAACACAGGGGCATATTTGAAATATTGCCGTTTTAAACTGAAAAAGTTGCTAGTGTTACTGGGTTTGTTGTAAGATATCCTTTCTGAGGGATATGAAGTCAGAAACACAAATGGATGTTAACATTTACTGACTGCAATCCCCAGCATATCCTACTGATTTGCCAATGACAAAAACTGTCTGAGGAACAGATCAGACATAACGGTCAACAGACACAGAAATGGGTACTAGAATAAATATGATTATCAGGTTGAAATTGGAGAAGTGTCCAACTGTATTATGACCTCATGTCCATGCATACTACAAACAGCTATATGAGCACCTACATAGCTGTATGTTTTCAGCAATACCTGACTCGTAAAACCCACCTCCACCAAGGTAGAGTAATCCCCTTTGGTGGACAGCAGCAATACACAAACCACATAATAGGTCACTATATTGGCTGTACAGGGTCAAGTAGGGGCAGGCACCAACTTGGAAGCACATCTCCCTTTGTCTGAACAAGCATGTAAGGTCACAGTTGAATCAGTGTAAGGCTAATTATGGGTACAAATTGGACACATCCACCAAGGCTAATCACAAAGCCATCTTCACATATGTCTTCAATCTCAGAGTTAACAACCCAACCCACCCTGTACTGGTAGTCAATCACACCACAAACACACACACACACACACCATAGCTATAGCCAACCCGCTGCAGATAGTTAAGTGAAAACATCACCCCCTGTCCCCCCATCAGTATAGGTGGATATGCACAGCACCCGCACCCCTCCCCTCATCATCAGGGAACAGGTCCATAATGCCTACTCAAAAGCAACAAAATTAAGTCTCCATGGGACCTGATAACATCCCTATCTGCATCCTACATGAACTCAGGGATATGCTCCCAGCTCCTTTGCACACTGTAGTCAAACAAAGCCTGAGCACCATCGACATCCCATCTGCATGGAAGACGGCCACTGTCATCCCACTACACAAAAATGAATGATGAATGAATTTTATGCAATTTACTGGACCTCATTGGGGGGAACATGACACATCAGGACCAGGAGTGCAATGCAAGCATACTGTGCTGATAGCTGACAGGGATATGATGTGGTTGTAAGTGGTGGCTAGTGCTAGTTAATGTTGATGTGCATGTTATGTAAATAATGTCGACCAATGTATTTGGTCCTGTGATATGTTTCCCTGTTTATGTCTTCCAGGTGATATGCAGCATGCCATACAGCCACCCTACATGGAAGCTGAGACTTCAGCAATCGTTGATAGCATAATCCAGCACCATGGGGTGATGTTTGGCTGTAGCCAACAACATCTGGGGGAGCAGACCACCCCGTGGGATGGCCTCATCCACAGGGTAAATGATGTGGGCCAGCACACACAAACATATGAGCAGGTCAGGCATCGTGCTACTGACCACATCCGCCATGCCCAGCAAAGGGCTGCTGCCATGGCCAGGGATCATACAGCCACAGGTGGGTGTCCTGCTATGTAGGCCCCACTTACACCTGTAGAGGAGTTCCTTTCCAACCTTGCGGCAGCCACCACATACCAACAGCAAAGTCAAAACACCCAAATTGTGAAGGTGGGTGGCACCCAGACAACAGGTGAGAAGCATGCAGATAAGGTCCCAGTAGACATCAATTGACTACTGTAGCAGCCATACTGGCATCCGTAGAGTATCTAGATGCATATGTCAAGTCAAAACACAATTGTGGATGGGGTTTTGTAATGCACAGAAGTGCACATCTATGGTGAAGGACAGCAAATTTTGTAGTATCGGAGCTTGTACTGTACATGTGCAGAAAAGCAGCATTCATCTTGTACCAATGCCACATGTGAGTCTGCTGACAATACTTCTCTCCCACAACTACATAGGTCCCTCTGGTCTGGATGTGGGACAGCAGCCTGAAGCCAGTGAGTATGAAATTGTCCTGTTGTGGTTCACCTATACCCCAAGCATGTTAAGGGCATGCATTTTACCATGCGTGCAACTGTTACTCTTAGCCATATTGCGATATGTGCATGTTCACTTGTGGTGGGGTTAACTGCATTGCATCACAGTGGTCATTATAAGGGCCTATTTGCAGGAGATGTAACATATCTGTAGCATACCTCACAACCTATCAGTGCAAGACATCTGGACAAAGACTGACAAACTGAGGGGACAAAGGCCCAAAAATAGGGACATATTTTAAATATCACTCTTATATAGTGGATATAAAAAAGTACATACCCCGGTTAAAATGCCATGTTTTTGTGATATACAAAAACGAGACCACAATAAATCATTTCAAAACCTTCCCACCTTTAATGTGACCTATAACCTGTACAGTTTAATTGAAAAACAAACTAATATGCTAGGGGAACAAATATGAAAAATAAAAAAGTACAATAAACTGAATGCATAAGTGTGCACAGCCTTAAACTAATACTTTGTTGAAGCACCTTTTCATTTAATTACAGCATTCAGTCTTCTTGGGTACACCCCTGCCATCAATTAAAGAGACTCTGATTAACACCAAATAACAGTCAGCTGCCCTGGCAGGGTTTTCCTGACATTTATTCAGTTGCCTGCTATAGCAAAAGCCATGGTTCGCAGAGAGCTTACAAAGCATCAAAGAGATCTTATTGTTTAAAGGCATCAGCCAGGGGAAGAGTACAAAACCATTTCTACAGCATTGCGTATGCCATGGAACACAGTGAAGACAGTCATCAAAAAGTGCAGAAAATATGGCACAACAGTGATGTTGCAAAGAACTGGACGTCCCTCCATATTTGATGAGAAGATAAGATAAAAACTGGTCAGGGAGGCTGCCAGGGGACCTACAGCAACACTGAAGGAGTTGCAGGAATCTCTGGCAAGTACTGATTGTGTACCACATGTGACAATAATCTCACGTATTCTCCATATGTCTGGTCTGTGGGGTCAGGTTGGAAGATGGAAGCCTTTTCTCACACAAAACAACACCCAGGCCTGGCTAAAATTTGAAAAACAATACATCAAGTCATTCAAAAGCATGTGGGAAAATGTGTTATGGTCTAATGAGACCAAGGCTGAACTTTTTGGCCACAATTCCAAAACATACATTTGGCGCAAAAACAAGACTTTGCATCACCAGAACAGCACCATCCCCACGGTGAAGCATGGTGGTGGCAGTGTCCTGCTTTGGGGTTGCTGTTCATAAGCTGGAACTGGGGCTTTATTCAAGGTGGAGGGAATTATGAACATTTCCAAATACCAGTCACATTTGGCCCAAAACCTTCAAGCTTCTGCTAGAAAGCTGAAGACGAAGAGGACTTTCATCTTTCAACACGACAATGACCCAAATCATACACCTCTCAACTGTCCCTGATTTTCAGGGACATCCCTGACTTTGACTCAAATTTTAGCTCTGTCTCTTAATCGCTCCTAAAACTGGTGTCTTTTGGGAGAAAAGGTGGTGAATTCCACTTAATAAATTTTGACAATAATTAGAGTTATAGACTTCTTTTACTTCAAAAACTGTACATTAATTCACGTACTCTTACTCTGTCAATATCTCAAGTTAATAGTACTAATATTTTAAAAGTGTCCCTGATTGTCCCTGACTATTTGTGGATTTGTCCCTGATTTTGTTGAGATTTGTCCCTGATCGGTTGAGACCAGTTACATCCAAATCAACAAAAGAATGGCTTCTCCAGAAGACAATCGATGTTTTGGAATGGCCCAGCCAGACCCCTGACCTAAATCCAATAGAAAATCTATGGGGTGACCTGAAGAGGGCTGTGCACAAGAGATGCCCTCGCAACCTGACAAAGTTGGCGGGCATTAGCAAGGAAGAGTGGGAAAACATTGCCAAGTCAAGATGTGCCATGCTGATAGACTCCTTCCCAAGGAGACTGAATGCTGTAATTAAATCAAAAGGTGTTTGAACAATGTATTACTTTAAGGGTGTGCACACTTATGCAACCAGCCTATTGTATGTATTTCATTTTCTATATTTTACCCCTAACAGATTTGTTTGTTTCTCAGTTGGATTGCATAGGTTATAGGTCATATTAAAGGTGGAAAAAGTTTTGAAATGATTTATTGTGGTGTCATTTAAATATCACAACCATCTGGCATGATAACAGGGGTGTGTACACTTATTATATTCACTGTAAGCTTAGGAAGTTGTTAGAATAACAAGATTTGTTTTAACATACATTTACTGCAGGTTTTGAAGTCTGAAACTCAAATGTACGATATTAATTAGTGACGTCAGTCCTCAGTTCATCCCAGTAATGTGTTAGACAAACACAGGATTTATGATGAACAGACCAAAAATATGAGCCAGACATCTAGACATTCTGCGAAAATCTGTACAGTTGAGAGGTATGTCCTGTCCCATCAGGGAAATGGATCCAGCAGACAGCAGTCACTATCAGGGAGTAGTACTGCATCTTGCCTTGGGCCAGGTGGTGCCAGTGATACCCTTGGCAGGTTCAGTTCCTGTGTTCATGGCCGGGGACGGTGAAATGTACACTTTTCCATATATGGTCCACAGCTGTCCAACAAACCCCTGTGTAGGGCAGCCACATGGCATGACTGTGTGCACACAAACACACAAACATCTCTATCACAGGCAGATCACCTCCAGACACATGCAGCACCTCTGCGCAGCCCATTTATAGAACACCCTTCCAAACACACACATGATGTCAACCATATGACACAGCCTAGGCCTCTGGCAAACCTACACCACACCCTGAGCATATGATGATACCTGTGCCACATCCCTGTCATCCATACCATCGATGCAGAGACATGCTAATATGGGTCTGATGCACAGGGTCAATATGGAACAGTGTAGCTATGTAATGCTGTATAAGCTGCTGTCTGCTTGCATTTGTTATGGGTACACATCAAAGTGTATGTACCTTATTAGCCATGATGTATTATTGGTGTTGGTACCACAAACTGAAGATAGTCTGACATGCTGCATTCTGTTTGTGTTCCAGGTGCTTGTGTATCTGCAGGTTGTGGCCCTGCAGACATTACCAATGTGGGGTATGGCAGAGTGGAAACATATCGACCATTTCATAGCCAAGGTACAGCTGTATATGTACATGTCTGCCAGGTGTGTATGCATGCAAAAGTGTGTGAGGGACACTGTTGACAGACAGTGTGACCTTGCATACATACTCCTTGTCACAGACAGCTAGCCTTCATACATGTCACCTCAGTGTTCTGTAGTACCACAGGCTCATACATATAGAGGAGGTTACTGGAGTACTGGCACTAGGTCCCTCACAAGCCTAGCCATGACCTTAACCCCAACAGATCCACCTATCTTGTGGGCACACAGTAGTCACAGAGCCTTCTCATGTCTACATATTACACACACATAGGCAACATGCAATGTGCATGTGACATTATAAATTGTGGAGTGTGGGACACAAGTTGTAGTAATATGACAGTTGGCAGCACATAGCATGGCCATGGCAAGTGCAGCACACAGGATGTCCTCTGGTATTCTAGTATGACACCTTCTTTGTGTGACATTACCTTCACTTACAGTATTTATCATGACATTAAGGTGCTTCTGATGTGCAATCACTTCTTTATGCAATCAGTACAGACCTGTATGATATGCTTCTTGTCCCACAGATCTGGAACCTCTTTTAACTGTTTCAAGTGTCAGCACAGGTTACACCTTGCCAAACATGGACTGCAACCTGCACTGTGGTTCAGACATACCTCTCAATCATAAAGTTTACATAGACTGTCCTGATGCATGCCACATATCAGTAGTCCATTTTCTCATACACCAGTGTCTGTCTGTCAAATTGTTGCCAATCCATTGCAGGCTGCAGTCATAACATGATGGCAGACATTATGAGTTGCCCACTTCATACCATTCAGGTCAGCTATGCTAATGTGAACCCTGTTATGCTACCACCATTATATGTTTTTAGGAGCAATATTTGACAGGTGTCCCTAGTATGTGGCCTTTGTCATCCCATTACACATGGCTTTGTGAACAGTCCTTGTTCCGACAGCTTGGGAGGTATGGGTACAGATGGTGGCCATACCTCTGACCTCTGCATATATGTGCAGATTGTCCTGATCTCTGACACATAATTACCTCACATCAGTCATGTACATGTGGTTTTCTGGCCAACATCTGGTAAAATCATGACAGACTGACATTGTAGGTTAATGACAGCTATTATCATGCAACAACACATACCCTTTAGAAGGTGCATTCAATTGCATGACCTGTTCCGCTATCCATTTCCCATGTCTGTCACAGCAATATGTGATGTGTGTGCCCAGTGCTTGCTGTTTGTCCCAACTTCATATATGGCGTTCACCTGATGTCTGTCTTTAGACTACTGCAAGGTGATGTGATACAATGATAGAGTAACAGTTTATCAGCCTTATGTTTCAGACAGGCATGAGGCCTGTTGCTGCCATGTCTGTCACTACAGTGATTGTGACAGTTTGGCAACATGTCTCATAAATGGCCATTGTTAGGCGTCACAGACAATATATTGGTTACAAACATCTGAGTATTCCATATACATATGTACAGATGGCTGGTATGGGCTGTACAGTTTAACATGTTGCATGTACAGCAGATAACTGGCTCTGCAAAGTAATGCCATGTCAACAGGTCTTAAAATGGTATACTGACACACACAACAGCCACAGGGAATATACTTCTCAGACACACACACACACACACACACACACACACACACACACACACACACACACACACACACACACACACACACACACACACATACACACACACACACACACACACAGTATCACAGTTGCCAATATTGAGTTTAGAACCCTACCTATCTAGTAATACAGTGTTATGCAGTTATTGCATGTGCCATGGATCTTATAGGAGGTAGTTCTAAGGTGAAAGACATCAGCAGGACTGCTAAAGTAAGGTACTGAAAGTGTTGTAGGTGGGAAAGTCCTCAAAATATTTCCGCCTATAAATATACACACACATTTGCCAGAAATGGGAATAAAACCCTTGCTTATCTAGTTATTTGTACCTATAGGGCTGACAGGTGTCCAATGGTACTTCTAATGTGAATGCCAGCAGCAGATTTTGTGAAGTAGGGGAATGGGAAGTGAACTGAGTGGGAACAGTCTCTTAATACTTAAATCTGCAGACACACACACACAGGCAGGTGATGTGATATTGTAACCTCCACCTCAGTGCTATTACACAATGGAGCTTGCCTTCAATGCTGGCACATGCGACTGGTTATGACCGGTATGCCACTGTCTGCAGCAGGACATCACTCTATACCATTCAGGGTATCCATGTGTATGACTCACTATCTGTGTGTCCCCCTGTGTCTCTCCCTCTATCACTTCTGTCTCACTGTTTCCCATGTCTGTGTCTGTTTATACTTGACATACTGTTATATGTTGCCCATATATATGTCTGTGTATCAAATGCACCAGATGCAGATATAGGTTCATAGGTTCATAGGTTGGTACTGGGCTATCTGCCCGAAGACATATATTAGCCCAGCCAAGTTGTGCGGTATTCATCGCCCCTTTAGTAGTTCCCTAGACCCTTGTACTAGCAGCTAGTACCCTTGGCCCTTATCTAGTAGTGCTGTTGGTGTGATCCCCGGTGTGAACTTTCTGTTACCCATCCACTCATCAAGGTTCCTCTTGAAGAGTGATAGTGAGGGGCTCTGTCTTATGTAGATCGGGACCCTGTTCCATAGTAAGGGAAGTCTCTGCGAAGGGAATCTATCCCTCCAGCATGTTCTATTCATTGTTGTGTTGAGGTTTATATCCCTAGAGCATGTAGCTCGAGTAGATTTGGTTTTGCTAAGATGGAGCATGTTCAACAATTCTGGGTTGGACATGGCTCTGTACATTAGACAGAGATTGCCTCTGAGAAAGTGGTATGCAACAGAGAACAGCCTTAGCTTTTTCAATCGTGCTGCATAGGGCAACTGTTATATATATATATATCACATATGAGCCACCTACAGCTAGCTGAGGGTAATCCTGTCTGATGGGTGTGTGTAGGGACAGTTAAGGTGTACATAGCTGTCTGTATGCAAAGGCATATATGCACAATAGATTTATATAGTCCGATGTGAGTTCCAACATGGCCTGTGATTCTTTAATTTTAATGTATTCACTGTTATAAGAAGGTATATCCATTAGATATGCATTGATATATATATATATATATATATATATATATATATATATATATATATATCTTTAGTAAAAACTATTGGCATAATGTGGGGGGGGGGGGGCTATGCACCCCAAAACCCCCCTTGTTTAATATTCTCACTCCAGGATTGCACTGCAGTGGGGCAGGGGCTATATTCCATTTTCGACCAAATGAACTTCGACTAAGTGAGCTTTCAGTGAAGTGAGCTTTCAGTGAAGTGAAATGTCTGGAATCATTTTCGACTAAGTGTAATTCAACCAAATGTATGGAATCCATGGTATACATATCTGTCACACCAACAAGCTGTACTGATATCACAGCCCAGGTTGATGCTGCTCCTACAGGGTGATGGAGTGGGCCTTGGGTTCCAGGTGTGCAACAATCCCATCAAGGCAGGGTCTGGATTGCTTTGTATGCCAGACAGGGGTCATATCAGCAGAGTCTGTATGGAATGTGGTAGAGGCATAGTGCTGTTAGCCTATCTGTGTAGGGTCGGTGTTTGGAGTTTGGGGTAAGGCCTTAGTGTTTGCACGACCCTGGTGTGTGGAGCCTATATGGTATGTGGTGTGTAGATTTGTGGAGTTCTCATGTGATTTTTGCCTCTGAGGTGTCCATTGTGTGGGTTTTTGTGTTGTTGCAGACCTCCACTACAACCACGACAGCTGGGAATAAGTGCTGGGCACCTCCTGACAGTATTAACCACACATATACATAGCTTATTGACCCCTGCATATTGTGGAAATGCAACAAGTTATCATGTTGATTTGGACAGCCCTGGCAATTTGTGCTCTGCTGCTATTTCCCTGCAAACATACACGTTACTGCATTTCTATGGGAATATGGGTGTGGGGGGGGGGCACGCCTATCAACAGTACACATTTGCACCGACTGTGCTATTATTTGCTGTACATTTTGGTTGCATTTAGCATAGTATTGTGCCCTGTCTTGGAGACTAGTGGCATATCACTAAAGACCACACAAGTCAGATTGTAATGGCATACATTTGAGTTTCAGACTTCTTACTCTACAGAGCCTTACTGCAACTGCAGGACCTGCTGTGCTATCACTGTGTAAGTCTGTAGTGGGGTGTTTCATCATTGTCACCATTTGTGCGCCTTTGCCAGACATTTCTTTATGGTTTTCTATGGCTGACTTGCTGGGTGGGGCTGAGGGGTGAGTATGGGACCCACACACTGACATCCATGCCTGTGACCTATGACCCCCCATTAGTTGACCCCCCCATATGTACTGCAGTGGAATTTGTCATCTTGATTACTACTGCATAGTGTGTGGAAGCCAGTATTGGGCAAACATTTGCTGGTGTCCCACATAGCTGTCAGATGTCTGCTGGTATCCCAGTAGGCCACCCCATTCTCTTGCATACATGCAGGAATACCATAGATATACTACCAGAACATACTACTTCATTCATTTATTGTTAAGAAGACTGACTTACCTCATGCCTGCGGTAATTGTGAGGATGGTGCTTGAGGGCTGCCTATGTCGGATGCACACAGTACATTGCCTATACATGGTAAAGTAGAGGTAGTGTGATATGTGTGGCATCCATTTTACTGTGTGTGTGAGTCAGAGAGAGGTTTCAGTCCCTGGGGTGCCTACAGTGTCAGTGTGTGTGCTATGCATTGCCTCTTTGATAAGGCCAGGGCATACTGGACACGCCTCTGTCTGCCTACAGAAGCTGGCTCAGGGGGTTCTTCCTCCGAGTCCCTTTGTGCCTGTGGGGACCTTGGCAATGGTAGGGGGCTGTGTGGTCCTTCCCCATGCTGTTCCTGCTACAGCTCTTTCTGCAGGATCATATTGTGTAGCATGGCACATACTATGAACAGGTGTGCACATGTGGCTGGAGAGCTCCACCAGATAAGTCAAGGCAGTGGAACTGTGAGTTGAGCATCCCAAACACACACTCTATAATGATCCTGGTTTGTGCATGTGCCTCATTATGGCATTCTTGAGTGCGTGTGCATTTCTGATGGGTGTCATCATCTACAGCTCCAGTGCATAGCCAGCATCCCCCACCAGATGAAGATACTGGATGTCTCCCCTGGCAAATCCCTGGTACAGTGGTGAGGAATGCCAGATATGGGAGTCATGATAGCTTCCAGTGCTGCCAGCACACACATTAATGATAATGCCCTGGGCATTGCACTTGACCTGGCAGCTGATGGAGTTATAGCCCTTGTGGTTTAAATATTCCCTACCCTGTTCACCGGTTGATGCTTTGATGTGAATGTGTCTGCAGTCTATGGCACTCAGTACCTCCCAGGTAGTCTGCTACATGGTAGAAGAAGCGCATATTGCTGGTCTTCTCCTCACTGGTGCTGGGGAAGTAAATGTGCTCACCGGCATGTGGTAGCATGGCATCCAGGAACTGGTGGAGTACCCTGGATGCAGATGCCTGTGAGACCCCCATGATGTCCCCAGTAGGTCTTTGGAAAGTACCTGTAGCTATTATACTTAAGTTTACACACACCTTGGTATCCACTGGGATGGGTTCCCCTCTGTAGGGTCTAGGTCTGAGGTGAGGCTGGCACAGCTCGATGAGTTGCTGAAGTAAGTCCCTGTCCACACTGTAGTGCTCTAGTATCTCCAGATCATGTAGCCCCTGGTAGGTTACTCTGGGTCTGAACACTCTTCTCCTCCTACTCAGTTTGGGGTGGTTGTCAGCATTATTCTCCTCACCGCCCTCAGCCTCTAGCACATACTGATGTATCAAAGCTACAGCAGCCCCTAATATTTTATCAGTTAAAATTCCCCCAGGTGTGTACACCAATGGTGCAGAGTTTTTGGGAAAAACCAGAGTGAAAGGTGTTTGCATAGTTTATACTGTTGTGCTGCAGATGCTGTCTGTATGATTGGCTGACTATTATACATTCCACCTGCCAGCTATGTTATTTGTACTTGATTGATTTTATTCTGCTATTTCGTGTTTTTTACGTTCTCATTTTCACCCCTTTTAAGCCCTGTGGTGTGTTATGCAAACCCACTGCCCAAATGTAAACAGTTTTGCTATTTCCATTTTTTTTTTTGCTTAAGAGCCGGTGCACGCCGTGCAAACCTGTTTAGCTAAAGTAAACACTTTTAAGCAGAAATGGCCCTCCCTGGACATGAACGCACTCCTCATTTCATGGAATAAGTAAATACAGCCTCAGACACACCTCCTTGCTTAGCTGTGCTTAGCTAAACTGAAATGGTAGCTGTGGAGCTCCAATGTGCTTACACCAAGCATGACACACACCCTTTTCATGTCAGTTGCTTCTCCTGCTTACATCGCTGCCTTATAGCTCCGACATGGTTAGGTGCAGCCAGACAATGGTCTCCTATTTTGGTATTCAGTAAATTTTGCTCATTTGCATACCCCACTGCCTTAGTCCCTTGTTACACCACTACACCAGAACCTTTCTCCTTAGCAACCAATGTTACCTGTTATTGTTTTGATTCTGCATGCTACCCACTATAATGGCAAAATGTAGATTTCACTTAAAATTGTCTTTTCACCTTTTTTTTATTTTCTGCAATACTGTAGAGGTAGTGTGATATGTGTGGCATCCATTTTACTGTGTGTGTGAGTCAGAGAGAGGTTTCAGTCCCTGGGGTGCACGCCGCTGCGCTACGCTTAAACGGCCGAAATTGGCAAGAAAAACTTTTATTTTCATACTTTTGCAACTGTTTTCCATGCCAATGGGTATATTTTGGCCATTGGCATGCCTAATAATCATAATACATGCTTTACTTTGAGCTGTCATGCCCCTATTTTGATTTTTGCAGAAATGCACAGTCAGTAACCAAATACATTTTTGCAATGGCCACTGTTCTGGCAGTGATGCCTGCCTGCTTACCTAGTCGCCAATTCACTTAATTTGCATGGTTTTCACCAGCAAATGAGGTAATTAGCATTATTTCCTGGTGTCCGTGCCAGAGTAGTGCTGGCATGCTCATCCATGACCCCAGCCTTGTTTACTGAATCGCTCAGCAGCCATATTTTGTGCTGAAGCTGTTACACTATTCTGGCATGGGAAAATGCTTTATTGTATCCAGAGGCAAGAGTTCACTGTCTTTTCATCTTCACATAGATAGCCATCAAGAACTGACTTTGTTTTGTTCTGAAGGAGTTCTCAAAAATATAACCTCAAATGCATCTGAGACCTAAATTCTTCTCAGACCTTCCATTAATTCACTTAAGAATTGCTTCACAGCCAAAAAGCAGAACTGGTGGTAGCTGGAGGTTAAATCTACTATTACTGGAAAAGAAGGAGGTTAAACAGCAATATGATACTATTAATTAATGCATCATTTGTGCCACATTATTTTTCATATTCTGCATTAACTCCTCAATCTTGACCACCCTCACATTGTCACAAAACCCTGTATAAAAAGATCACCAAACAAATGCAGTTAGTACAATACCAAGTAAAGACTTAACTATCATTTAAAATTGCTTTAGAAAAGACTTTCAGCTATGTAATTAAAAATAGATATACTTTTGTTATTACTAGAAATTCAAAATTGTTCCAAAGATGATTCTTCAAAGCTGGTTGGCATTGTCTCCTTCCGTGCTAATAGTCAACTCTCAGGCTCCCCCTTCAATTTTTTGTTACACATAGATTATGTCCAACCTAATTCAATGTCCTTATATCTACAATCTCATATCTGCTGAAACCAGATCAACCTAAGAAAGAAGCATGTTTCCTCCCAGCTATCAACTCTTCATGCTATCTTCACAAAAGTATCCACTGCAAATACTTCAAAATTTCAAATTCTGATCAGCTACGATTTTTTTAGGTTTACCTTTGCTCACTCAGTAGTCAAATCCAACCATCTGCTTATCAAACAATGCTACATCCTGTTCTTGGCAAATTGATTTGCAAATGGCTACTACATTCAGGATGCTGTCAGAGCATGTTACTCCTCTATCTTGTCCTTTCTAAAGCTGTCCATTATGTAACATAAGCTATATCGTACCAATCAAGCTTTCTCAGTTCCTAGGCTTTTGAAATGGAGCTTCCTTCAAGATGTCTGTCTTGACCAGTGAACTGAAGCTTAACTTAACATTCCTGTTGAGCTATAATGTGTCAAAGCAATTACAGCATCTGATTCTCAATCTCTGAAAATCAATATCTGTTTTAGTACTTATGTTGCTGCAAAAATTACAAGATATCGTGAAAAAAACTTGTTTTTTTTTTTTTTTTTTTTTTTTTTGTTATTTGGTTCAGAATGCAATTATGCTTTAAAGCACAATAGTCGTGGTCTACAAGAATAAAGGTCAGGTTCTTTCAGGCTACACCTTACCCACTCCTATAGTAATAAATAAATGTTAAGGCTTAATGTAACACCAGCATTCCATAAACCAGGAAATATAATCCAGTACTGTTGTTCTCTTCTATAATTAGTGTACAATTACAAGTGTAGCTAATCAGCAGCAATCCTTCTCACAAGGTAAGAATTTAAGTGTTTTGCTACAGAGATTGTATTAAGGTATAAAGGATACTCTTGAATTACATGACAACAAGAATGAAAACAATTACAGTACAATATTCCATTATCTTATCAGGAATGTACTGACACAGTGCCATCACAGCTTTAATTAGGACTTGGTAGTTCTACATTTAATCCTGGTTTCAAGAGTTGAGAAATTAGCTGTCATTTGAGCTTGCTGAATACTAATCTCCTGCACAAAGATATCTGCTAAACAATTAGGCTAATGCCTGACAAGCGGAGAACACTTTGCCTGGATAGGGGCAGGGGATAAGTGATAGGGGTAAGCTGTTGATGCTAGCTTTGTAAAGTGACTAGGATAGACTGTAGTTGTGGTATGGATTCTACTTTGTGTATTAGTGAAAGGCAGGGTATGAAATGCTAGTAATGCAGCAGTGCTGGTTATGTAAAGGGGATTGCCAGTGTTAGCGTGTTTAACTGACACATGAAAGGAAGAGTGAGAATGGATCAACTACAAGGATGAAGTGGGAAATGACATGGAAAACTTCACAATAATAGTTGCCATTTTACTTTTGGCAAGTTATTTTGGGAATCAACAATACTTTAGTGTCGTTTGCATATCCGTATTATAACTTAGAATCGGTTAAACCATAAATATGAAAGGATAGTACTTACTGCTTTTCATTTATTTACAAATACACAATTTCTTAAATGTCTGTTACCTGACTAGTATATTGATTATTAACTCATTAACTGCTTGGGAGGTATATCCCCAGACTGTTGGCTGATTTTGGACTATTTTTGCTATCTGTATTTAGCTCCTTATATTTCCAAAATGGTTACATATTTATTCAAATATTTTTCAGGAAATGTTACTGGCACAATTATCTGTAAAACTTCCTTGAACTGGGCTTCTACATTAAAAGACAATGCAACAGCCACCTCTTGAATTTCAATGAAAAAACATTTTGTGCCTCAATATTTACAAAGAATGAAAAGGTAACTTTTACTGCATACAGAAACACATACTGCTTTTGGGTCTGAAATTACACTAACATTGTATATGCATGTTTTTATAATTTCTTTTTATTTTACTATGAATAAAACTAGAAGGCGCATATTTGTTTTCAGCTGAATGATTTGTAAACATTGTACTCTCTCAATTTACAAAGGCCATTCTGGTCTGAATTCCACCTTTTAAATTACAGTGTCTCTACTGGTTCAAGATAGATTTATGGCATTTTCAGGACATGACCCATTGATCATAGTTCAGCTAACTGCCCTTGCAAGCCATTTTAAGCTTAGCCAATTATCCCTTGTGAGATTCAAACCCTGCACCTTGTGTTTGTAAGACAAACACCTTAGCCATTAAGCCATCCTCCCACCCATTGATAATTCCACTTTCATTTTTTCCACAGCCTAATAGCTTTTAAGGAAAAAAGGAAAGCACTGTGAGATGAGATGAAAACAGGGTGAAGATGTCAGGCGATGAGAAAAGTGGACGAATGAAGAGGAAAGGGCAAGGCAAGGAAGTACAAATATTTGAGAACTAGTTGAGAAAGCTGCAATAAATGGCAAAGAGACTATAGTAAGAGACAGAAGGGTGTGAAGAGGCTATGGAGGGCAGACTATTTAAAGACTCAGAATTGTCTGAAGATAATGAAAAAGGAGGATGTGAAGCTAGGTAGAAGAAGAAATTTATGGTAGATACATGGTGGGACGAGGCAAGGCTACTGCCAATCATTAGCGGACCGGAGTTCCGCTGTGGCGACCCCTAACCGGGAAAAGCCAAAAGAAGAAGAACAACAATAGGACAGAGGTGAAAGAGGAAACTGGTAACTAGACAAAGACAGTAGATAAATATGAATATGTAAGTGTCGGACATGTTCACTGACTTTTATGAGGGACTGTGTTGGGTAGAAGGAGGCAGAAGCATTTGGTATGTTATTTGCTTAAACAGCTAAGTTTAACAAGTAATCCCCTCAACATACTGTGCATAAAGCAGATGAAAGTATCTTTTATTTTACTACTGAATGCTAGCTAAAGATTAATTAATTGCTGTAATAGATTCCAAACACTGGAATAACTAGATATGCAGAGCTCTGCCATAAATTCCTCCACACTTGTGATACTTTTAATGTTGAACCTTTAAGGCAAATCATAAATATGCCATATTTGCTGGGATTTTCTCTGATTTTTAGGAAGACTGAAAATGTTATTTCACTTCCCAAACATAGACACAGATCTTCCTGAAGTCTTACAGACACATGCCTATTTTATCATCATGAGACAAAATTTTAGAAGAGGTTGCAATAATGAAAGCTGTTGTTGTTGTTGTGTCTTTCGGCTTTTCCCGGTTAGGGGTTGTCACAGCGGAACTCCGGTCCGCTAATGATTGGTAGTAGATTTTTACATGCCGAGTTGCTGGCCCTGACGCACAACCTTCAATAATGAAAGTAAACGTTGAAAATGTGAGCTATGATTTGCTTAGCAATTATGTGTAGGCCTAGGTCCTCTGATGTTTACTCTTTCCTTACAAACACTAACAGTGGAATGTTTGCATATAAACAAACTAATTCTCAGTAGTGACATGATTATCTGGGCTTCTTTCTCAAAAATAATGTAAAACTCATATAAATTTTGGCACAGCTATGCAATTGATTATAGAAACTGGGCCTAAACTTCCATATTAAGAAAACAAAATGCATGCTAACTGATCCCCAGTCATGATGTAGCCAGGTAAAGGACAAAGGTATTTCCAGAATTGGTACTTAGGTGTTTGGGTAGACCTACTATTCAAAGCCCTATCTAGGGCATGTCAAAGGAGCTGGCTGTCCCAGGCTAAACTGTTAGGAAACATGGCTGACATTGTAAAATAAGTGCCACTTAGTTTCTGCAAGTCAGTGGTGTGATCACTTTTTTATTGGTGGCTGGTCACATATCCAGCATTAGTATTCATTGAGTCAGCTGTGATTGCTCTCACAGCAGCTTAAATAATTTGCTTGCACTGTGCATATGTGTTATGTGTGTGTGTGTGTGTGTGTGTGTGTGTGTGTGTGTGTGTGTGTGTGTGTGTGTGTGTGTGTGTGCGTGTGTGTGCGTGTGTGTGTGTGTGTGTTTTAGAAACTTTAGCTAGGAGGCTCTTTGCTACAGTTTCTGTCTGAAAGTTCTGAGTGAAAGAGATGTTATATAGAAGCATAATAGCTGTTTTCCAGAGGATTTATTTTCTTGGTCATCAGCTCTGGAGGTCTTCATTTCATTTAGCGACAGGGTTTTAGTTGGGAAATTGCCCAGAGTGTCAACTGACGTAGCTACATCTGATATGTGTAAAAAGAAAAATAAGCAAGGTACATGCACTGTTCCCCATCTTTTACAGTGCAGTAAATTGTTTAGATTATCTAAAGAAGGAAGAGCGCATCTGGGTGAATGCACATTAATTACTGCATTGTAAGGAGCCCCATACAAAGTTATCTGTGGCATCTTCATATACTTTGCAAAGAATGCAGTCAATTAAAAATGGAATCCACAGCTTTACTGTTGGATTACTACAATGTGACCCTTACTACTTAATTCATCTTAAAACAATGCAGCTTCTATTAAATATTACATATATGCTCCTTTAGCTATAAAATGACTGACCATGACCTTTGCAGTTTTCTTTGTCAAACTCTGGCATTCAAACCATTTACAAGAAGCTTGAGGCATAGTGCATTATCTTTAAAATCACTTAGAAAATAAGCTAAAATCAAAAATAAACCAAATTGGTCAGTCAATGATGAAAGAGATTGTGGGCCCTCAAAAAAGGATCATCTACTTATCAACCAGACAGAAGAAGAAGCACTGCATCGTGATGCCATTTTTTTCTCTCATTGACTGTGACCCTGTATCTAGCTTCCATTGCCAAAACACTATTTGTACTCAGCACACTCTGTTAATTTCAAAGATTTGACAGGCCATGTCATATCAAGTGTAGTCAAGGCAACACTTATTTACAGTAAGCATTCAAGGATTGCCTCTCACCTAAACTGTAGTAAATGCAGTAAAGTGAATAGCTTGTTAAACTGCATTAATAATGCATTTGACTTAGGTTATGCAGCATCTAGCCCTTGCACACATGCAAATTAGTAAGACCAGGAATTATTGTTCTGTGACTGCGCCCGTGTGTGTGCGTGTGTGTGTGTGCCTGTGTATGTGTGTTCTTGTGTATGAATCAGAAAGCTGAAAAACTTGCATAATAACATGTTGAATTGCACTGGGTGGTATTTTTCCTCTTGTCTGTGTGTGAGGAATAACATTAGCAGTTTTTCAGATAAATATTCATGATGAATTTGAATTGGCATCCACTACGGTTAGCATGTGTAAGTTACAAAGTCCAGCAGCTAAGTAATTTCCTTTATACTATACTGGTTGGTGTGCCTGCTTTTCAGTTTTCAGAAATACATAATAATAGATGCTTTACATCATTTTAGGATGTTTTTAAGAACTTTGGTACCATTAAGCTGGCCACTTAAATCATTCATTTTATAAGTGGGGACCCATTGATTAGGGTGGTGTTGTGGTAGAACTTAAAAAAGTTGTGATTTAGTTATTTTTACAGTGTTTGTGGAAGATGATAATTTATGTAGTCACTTCATTAAAGATCATGTATAATAATGTATAATACAAGTTCTGGCTTTGCAGAAGATGACAATATATGCTGGAAGTGGCTTATTTGGTGCAGATGTGTGTGTGTGTGTGTGTGTGTGTGTGTGTGTGTGTGTGTGTGTGTGTGTGTGTGTGTGTGTGTGTGTGTGTGTGTGTGTGTATGCGTCTGAGAGACAGAGAGAGAGATGGAGAAAGAGAGAGAGAAAGAGGGGTGTTGAAGCAGTTTCTATAAGCTTAGAAAATACTGAAGTTTTGGATTAGTTGATAGCCTGGAGGAAGCGATGAGGTGGAAGTTAAAGAGAGTTCAGAAATGGTGATGTTTGACATATCTTAGTCATAGCATTGTGTTATGCTGGCACTGAAAAATATCACGGATGTACTGCCTGACTTTGTGATGAGATTGAAGAGTAAGGAAGAAAGTAATATTGGGTGAGCCTGCAAATGAGCACATACCATCTTTAAACTGAAAATAAAAACTGTACTGAAGGAGCGATTTTATGTTGTTTGATAAGGAACTGACTATGGCAGGGCATAAACTGGTTGATCTAGAGAATACAGCTTGGAGAAAGAATTTATTAGTTATGGAAATACCAGGGAGTGTAGGTGGCTCGAACTGTATTGAGCTGATGAAACTTAAGATGGAGACTTGGACTGTTCTTTTTTTATCTTTTTTTCTTTTTTTGGTGTTCAGTGATATCCAAATTGTAAAAGTGTACTGCCTATGAATTTGACAGACAAAACTGTAGGGACTGAATCTGCGAAATGAGTGATTAAACAGCAGCTATTAAGTATATCATAGGAATATGGTAAAGAATGCATTGCTGATGAAAACAAAGTTACATCTAATCAGGAGTCAGTATTTTTTGTTGTAAACAAGCAACCTTGAATTTCTTTGACTCAGTAAGGAGAGTCATATCTGAAACATGAGATGCAGACTGGTGTATCTGACAGTATAAAGGGAATTTTTTCCTGATAATGACAAATTATTTGTAGATCTGAAGAAAGCCTGGGGGAGCGTTCATAGTTTTCAAATGCTGAATGCTGTTAACATTTTGGAGTTAATAATTCTCAGAGAACTGGTGACCCAATTAATGCAGAATTTGCAGTTGTTAAAGGGTAAAGCTGGGGAGAAATTTCCTGAAGTCTTGTTTGCTTTTATATGAGGATCACACCCATAGGAAGAAGCTATGAAAACTGATAACTGTTGATAAAATAACTGATGTTTAAGTACATTCTTGATATGACACAGAATGACTGTCTAATGTTTTCAGACTAGAGAGGTATCACTGTAGCTTCTGATACGCAAAGAGAAATTCATAATTTCCTATATGTGATGATTCAGCTTTAAAAAAAAATGTTTTTGATACTGTAGGGTTTGGTTATGGTAAGATAAAGAGGAAACTCATGGTCTGATTTTATAGTGAATTTCAATTCTTTTATAGACACTTTCAGCCACTGGAAGATACTTTGGTGAAGGAGTGTTTGAGAATGAAGTTGGCTATGTGGTATGAGGTATACATTGCATGATATGATAGATATTGATAGATTGTGAAGGATGTGATTATTCTGCTGTGTGGATTATGGTTTGTATGAGACTGGACGCGAATGATAAATTATCAGTTTATATTACTACTGGCTGAAGATCCCATTAGAATAAGATGAGTTACACTAAGATCTAAGCTTTCAAACTGCAGTGCATATTGAGAGCTTATTCTCTCACCATGGTTGGGGAGCTGAGCAACCATATGCAGAAGAAGCTTACACACATACACACACACACACACACACACACACACACACGCACACACACACACACACACACACACACACACACACACACACACACACACACACACACACACACACATACCCACCCCTACGCAGACACAGACATGCACACACACACACACACACACACACACACACACACACACACACACACACACACACACACATACCCACCCCCACGCAGACACAAACATGCACACACATACACACACACACACACACACACACACACACACACACACACACACACACACACACACACACACACACAAAGCCAAAAGTCTAGGCATCTAATTAGCTTAAAATCTGAATACCAAAAAGCACATAATTCTTCCTGCTTCTAGTAGGAATATGCAATACTACTCTGGAACATGTTTAAAATAAAAAAACTAATAAAAAGGATGGAAAACAAGAAGCACATTATCAAAAAGACAGTGTAAAATCTATATACTTTAATGAACTGTATTCCAAAAGTCTACCAAACAAAGCCATTAATTTTTGTTCCTGAAAAAGTAGATATAAAATGTGTGTCCTCTTTTTTTAAATTAAGTTGGTCATGCAGTCTAGTTTTCTATGTACTAGACAGATTCAAAAATCAAGTGTAATGAGGGGGATTCAGAAAACTGTGTGAAGGGGTAAATCAGGTCTGTAAATCGGCATATATCTCCAGAAATAAGTATATGGTGTGTAGGGGGAAATCAGGCCTGGAAATAGGAATGTTTCTTCAAAATAGGGATAGTATCTAGTCGATACATAGGAATGACAATCTGAACCATTTCAACAGGAATGCAAGTGTCTTTTAAAGTACTACAAACGTCAACTGACACGTATTAAACCATCATGGTCCAAAAAGAAAATCTAATGAAATTGTGTTGGCTGAATTTTTGTGCAGTCTTAATATGCCTGTAAAATATTTTCAAAAGTATATCCTAGCAGAAAATATCAGTCCATAGTAAATGGCTTTGCAATATATATGTCAAGTCTCAAGTTAGGATGGAATTTTCAGACCTTACCTAATTTTTCTGTATAATATGAGTCCCACTCCTGCTGTGCGATCTTGAAGAACAGATAGTCATAAACAACATAAAACAGAAAGTTTTTTAGTCGTTGAATGAAAGACATCTGGTCAGTAAATGCGACCAAGGCTGCAGGCACATAAGATGGGACTGAAGGCATTTGTCCACAAAATCTCTCCATACTGCTGGCAACAGAGAACCTCAAAGAATACAGGAAAGGGATGTCAAGTTTCTCAGCCACTAATTCACCACAAAACTGTATAGGATCAGAAATGAGGACCTCAAACTTCATTGTCTGCAGCTTTTCTAGCAAAATGTTGTTTGTCAGAATTCCATCACATACCTGTCTTTGCACAAATAATGCATCTGACAGTACCATTCTCACTTCTTTATATAGCTGCCAGTAGGAAAGATCCACAGATTCATATATCCACAGTTTTAAAAAGTTATTTAAGTGTTTTTCGATAGTATCATTATTGAAGGGAACATTGAAAACCTCAAAGTCATATGGAGATGGCTTGCTAGGATCTACATAAGGTGATGATGAATGTATTAAAACAGTTATTTTGTGTCCTCTGTTTATTAATTCATGTAACACTGCCTTCATATTAATCCAGTGACTCCACTCAGCAGGCCAGATCAATACATTTCCAGCAGATATTGTCCCCGTACAGGAGATAAGAAGAAATAAGCATACAGAGAACTTTAACGATGCCATGGCTTGCAACACAGTGCTCACTCCTTACACTTTTCTAAACCCATGAACTACTGAGACAATGCAAATAAGTGTCACTGATGTCTTTATTCCTGAAGTATTTCAAGGCTGCTGCAAACATAGGTATTGAAATACAAGAACTAAATGTTCGTTTCAGGAACTAAAACCCATAATTTACCAAACAGCTGCACCTTGCATACTGAATGAATAGAGCCATTCCACTCATTCTTCTAATATATATGTAAAAAATGAAATGTGACCAAACTTCTTTACCTCCCAGGAGTCACAGAAACATTAGTCAAGCTAAGGATAAATATTTCCAGTCTGCGGCAACAACAGCAAACATTTAACGTGTTGTACCTATTGTTACATGCACGCAAGGTGTTAACTGTGAATTACAAATATGAGCTTTATGATTTCCTGTAATTACACAGAATAATAGATTTGGACACTTCAGGACTTTCCCAAAGAATAGGTCATTTTATGTACAATTCAGCTTAGGGGTTAATGCCATTAGTCATAAATATGGACGCAGGAAATTAGTGTGATGTAGCTCCGCTTGTTGCCTAATGTGGAGAGACTAATACTACGGTTTCTGAAAGTGCACACAACGGTTGGCAGACCATTGAGCAAAGTTTTTACCAGTTGCAGCAGTGACCACCACTGGGCTAATACAGTGTTTTGTTGCAATGGTATGTTTAATTGTCTAGCTATTTCTGGGAAATTTAGCCACTCTGTTATGAGATGATATTTACAGAGAGTAAAGCAGCATATGCCTTAGTCATTCCATTGCTTCTTCCTCAGTTTGTGTCTTTCGGCTTTTCCCGGTAAGGGGTCGCCACAGTGGAACTCCGGTCCGCTAATGACTGGTAGTTGATTTTTACATGTCGAGTTACCAGCCCTGACACACAACCTTCAATGAAGGTACGCCCATTCATGCATATCTCCACGCAGAAGACGCTCTAGCTGAGAATCGAACCGGACAGCGTCTTACTGTGAGGCGACAATGCTACCGCAGCACCATCTTCCTCAGTATTTGTTGCATTTTCCCTCTCATCTTGGTCTTCCTCACTCAAGATAAAATGCTAATTTATCCTCATGTTGTGATGACCCTCATAAAACCACTTCTCAACACTATTTTTAGAACCAGAAACTAGTGCTATAATGACAAATTAACCACATTTTATACACCGTTTAATCTGCTTAATTGGTCTATTACTTAATATTGAGATCTTCTTTTCCCCTCATATCCCAACAGAAATGGTTCTTCTGGAGGGTTTTGCAAGCCTGCAAACCAGCACTGAGGAAGACTTTATCCAGTCACACCCCCCCCCCCCTCACCTAACTAATATAAAAATCTCCCAGAGTCATGACATTTCTATGGAATGGGGTCAAGCTCATTAAATTGGGATTTCAACAATATTGCCCTTGCCATTCAGAACAGTACCTGGTACATCTGGTAAAAACACAACTTATGTTTTGTTCTGTAGCAAACAGTGCTGCAGATTACTAATTAACTCTATATAGAGTTTGCATTTCCATCCAGGTGCATGCAGTGTAAGTCCTTGCTTAGTACTCATCTTTTTTCTGCATCTGCCATCTAGCAACTATCCCCTACCACCGTTCTAGGAAATCTTTTCAAATTCTAGTTTCCAGTTAAACACTAACCTGACTCCATGCACAGCATTTCAGATTTATATCCTTGATCATATCAGTGCCTTTTTTCTTACATTTTTCAGGTATGTCTATCTCCACCCTGAATCTCTTCCTTGAAGAATGTAATATCTTTTAAGTGTCACTCAGAGAGGGGTCTGGCAATGCCTTGTATGCCAGGCATAGATCTTTCTTCAGCACCTGTAGGAGACAGAATACAGGCAAAGGGCCTTGAGGCAGTCTGCAAAGGACATGTTACTTATGCCCTGTATTCTTTTAGTGAGGAACCTCTGTGGATGTTCCAATTGCTGGATATGCCTGGTTAGGTACATACCAAAGGGGGCATTATACTCAATGATAGGTCTGATGAATGCTGAATACAGTGGAACAATGACTCCCTGGGACCCATATGCCATACTTTTGTTTATAAGTTGCACAACATAGAATTATTTCCTCACTACTGTAGACACATGATGATCAAAAGCTAGATTACTGTCTATGTGTACCCACAAGTCCCTGTTTACTGGGTCAACTCTTAGGGGTGTGTTGTCAATATGATAGTTACCAGGGGTTGATGACTTCCTGAACAATACTATTATGCATTTCTTGGCATTTAGTTTTAGTCCATGGCTCTGACACTAGTTGTTTATCTGTGTCAGCCCTCCCTGGAGAAATTTTGTGTCAGTTGGCAATTCAATGACAGCTCCTAATTTGCAATTGTCTGCAAATTTAGTCAGCCAGAGGCCTTTGACATTGATTATAGAGAAGTAAATACCAAAAAAGAACTGCCCCAGGACTGATCCCTGAGGGGCTTCATTTGTGACTGGTCTCTTTGTAGAGGTGGACTCCCCAGTTCTAACTTCCTGGGCCCTGTTTGTGAGCCAACTGGCTATCCAGCAGGTGACATAACAGTTTGTACCTAACCTCTTAAGTTTGTCAACAATACCCGGGAGGGGTATTGTGTCAAATTCCTTTGCCAGGTCAAGGTAGGTAGTGTGTGACCCATTTTGCCCTCATTCATTACACTGGTGACCTCAAAATGTCCACCAGGTTGAGTAGGCATGGCCTGCCCTTGATGAAACAAAATTGCATTGGGTCCAGTGTCTGGAGGTTTCCTATGCCATTATTGATTAATATTCATTTCAATTGTTTTCAATATGTTTTATATTTTTTGCTGCCTTTTGTATTTGCACGCTGCTCTCTAGCACTTGCATAGATATGATGTGCATAATAGTTTTGCTATAATTATTATGACTCATCACATATCATAAGTATGTGTCTAGGACAGTATGACTTTTGAAGTATGTATGTAATGGTTCCACTTCATATCATCGAATTACCATTTAATCGAATTGCAAATCATCGAGACCAAATCGTCGAAAACTCATTTAATCGAATCTCAAATCATTGAAAACTATGAAGCAACTACAAATAACATTCCACAATGTTTTTACTACGTGGGGGAAAAAGGTAATTTCCTAACCCCACTGTAGTGCGACCTTGGAGTTGGTATATTTAATAATGGGGGGGTGTGGAGGGCGGAGTCCCCCACATGGGGGGTGCAGGGGGGCTTGCCCCCCTGCATAAACTTAGTACAAAGTGTCTGGGATGTTATTTATAGTTGCTTCATAGTTTTCAATGATTTGAGATTCGATTAAATGAGTTTTCGATGAAATGAGTTTTCGACGATTTGGTCTCGATGATTTGCAATTCGATGAAATGGTAATTCGATTATATGAAGTGGAACCGTATGTAACATACCCCAACATTTATTACTCAGGACATGCATTTCCATGCATCTGAGATGAGTTTACAACCACAAATATTGCCTTTTACATAGAAATTCAGTCCCATGACTACTTAAGGTCATCATGTGTAGGCATCTCTTGAGTATAGCTCCGTTCATTATTAAATTAGTATATATGTAATTAACATGCTGTAGAGCAAGTTCTACTGTGACACTGACAGTCAATAAGCAATGTTTAACATTTTATCCTACTTTTTTCATGGGTTCAAAAACTTAAAACAGTCTGCAGTTTTCATAGTGCAGATAGAGACATGTAAAGTGAGCTATGCAGGGAGTTATGTAAATAACTATGACACAAATAATGTTTTACCCATTTAGCTGGTTAGGCTATGGGTTTGTTTTTCAGCAGTCTGATAGCATTTGGGAAGAAGCTGTTATGGAATCCGGATGTCCTGCATCTAATGCTTCTGTAGCACTTCCTTGATGGCATGAGTTTGAACAGTCCATAAGCCGGATGGTGTATATCCCTCAATAGATTTTGGACTCTACCATAGTATTGGTTTGAATATATGTCCTGTAGGGATTAAAGGGTGGAGACAATGATTTTTGGCCTCTTTAATGATCTTATCCAGTGCCTTCAGATCAGCTTGAGAGAAATTTCCATACCAGACAACTATGTCGTTTGTCAGTACACTCTCAATCGTGGTTCTGTATAAGGTAAGTATGACCTGTGGGGGGAAGTTAGCTCTACAACATCTCCTAAGGAAGTGGAGATGTTGTTGGGCAGTCTTTATAAGGTACAATGAAGACTGATACATACATTCTCCTTTGCTTTAATTTGTTGTCATATTTGAAGTTTGTGAGATAGAAATTCATCTGTGGAGTGGTTGGGTAATGCTCAGGTCTGTAAATTTGCTTTGGAATGGTGTCAAGTTTCAAATGCTGACTTATGCTAAAGTGTTATTGAATGTTTTGTATGACTCCTTTGTATGCAAGTGTTGGCTACACATTTTATTAACACATCATTACCCTACTGCTGTATTAAACTGCTTGCTACCTACTGAAAAAACTGTCTTGTACATATTATGACCAAATAATTATGATGACAAACCACAGAGCAACAACAGAAAGATAAGCAGAAATTAACCATAAGCAAATCTCTTGCTATGTCTCTATCCCTGTCTCACAATTTCTTCTCCCATTTAGTGTTCTCAGCTTTTGCACAAAGCCTGGCTTTGTGCAGCAATGGTGAGTAATGGTAAATGTCATTTCACTTCTTAGGGTAAAAGCTGCAAAATGTAATTTTGGCTGCAGTACCATGGTTTACATCACACAAATGTGTTTAGCCCTGCTATGCTATATAAATACAGACTGATATAAATAGTGCAAGACAGTTCATGTAACATATGTATTAGGGTGATACAAGTGATATACACCTTATGGGATGTTACACCTGCTCTTACTGTGATGAAGGTCAATGCCTACATTTTCCCTTGCGTCAGTCTGTTGTCAGTGTACCTTTAAATGTATCAGTTCAACTAAAGAATTCTTGAGGTCCTATGTGTTGAGCTGAGATAATCCTCCTGTCTGTACACTTTTATTTTAAACTGTCAAGGGTTTGAATTCAGAAACACAAATGAGCTTGCCAGTGGTGTGCTTCAGAGAGAGAATTAAAAAAAAAAAGAATTATGTGAGTAGGTTGTACACCTTCTGCATGTCTTAAAATAATTTAAAAAACAAGATATCTGGACTTCACAATGATGTTGACTCAAGTAATTCAGTCTGTTAATTTATGTCAACACTCCAATTGCTATACTTGCAACTTTGTTACAATGGTGGGTAACTTTTCAGACCTAACTCATCAGTGTTATTCAGAAGTACATCATCATATTTAGGAAGTGTCTTTTTATATTGTCTGTGCAAATTGTCTAAGGACGAACCACTACAACTGACAGTGACACAAATGGTTGCTATTTGTATGCAATCATCCCGGTATGTACTGTCTTGAAAGCTTGATTGACAATCCACTGCTTTACAATTGTGATTGTCACTGAAACACCATACTGTTAAACAGGGGTTCCTATTAGAATGACGAAAACGCATTTTGTCGAATGTGTTTTCATTGACACCTAAAGAGCAAACAGACAAAACAGTGAAGCGGCTGTTCAGCAAATTCTTTCCCTGGGAAAGAAGTCAATTGACAGCTTCATTGCTTTGCCGTGTTCTGCACTGTAGTATGGTCTCAGGGATTCCCTTATCCGGTATAGCACCCGAGCGTAAATGTGCAACAGTTACTGACCTTAGGGTTAGGGTGTGGGTTAAGGTAAGTGCATATGTTTTAAAATGTTTACTTTTTTTTTTTTTGCGTTAGATGTATGGTTGAGTTACGTGTGTATGTGTTTTCAGCTGTTTACTTTTGTTTTGGGGGGTAGAATTAGGGTTAAGGTAAGTGTGTATGTGTTTGGAACTGTTTACATAAATGTACAACAGTTACTGACCTTAGGGTTAGGGTGCGGGTTAAGGTAAGTGCATATGTTTTAAAATGTTTACTTTTTTTTGCATTAGATGTATGGTTGAGTTACGTATGTATGTGTTTTCAGCTGTTTACTTTTTTGGGGGGAGTAGAATTAGGGTTAAGGTACACATCGCTGTTCTGAGGTGTTGACATTTTCAGCTTTCACTGAAATAGGGTCTATGAAATATTGTTCGCTGTTTTAAGCATTCAATGTTTTAATATAGACCCATTAAACAGGAACATATCACTCACAGTAACTCAAGATACATGAATAACAGTATATAGATGTTATCAGAGAAGTATGTAATTACATGGGACAAGCACAGTGCTGTTACGTTGAATAGTCCAAACACATGCATTTGACTCAAAACCTGTGATGCACAGTAGTTGAGCTTCTTTACAGTGAAGTCTTAATACTTACAAATGTGCATTTTCACATATTTAAATCAGACTTTTCCTGTGGTGCTTGCAATTCATACTGTATTCTCTTGATTGTGTAACTAGTTAGATAAGAGGTGAACTTGTGTGTGTGTGGGGGGGTTTAATGTCAGGTAAGTAAAGCTTTTACAACAGATGTGCTGTGTCCACTTCAACACAGGAGAAAACTTTAACTTTGGACACAGCCCCTTCTGCATTGTATCCCAATTTTAACATCAGTATCTTCTCTGCAACACAATGAGATCCTCCTGTCAAAGTTCACTCTTTCCCCTTAAAAGTCAGATTTCTCCTGTGGTACTTGTGGTTAATACTGTGTTTTCTAGAATGGGTAACTAGATGGGTATAAAGTTTAGTTCTCACAGTGATGAAATTATCTGGCTTTCCTAGAATCTCCTTGTGTTCTGTAGAATCTCCTTGTGTTCTGACTGAGTGCTTCTCAAACAATCTGGAAATATAAAGTTGATAAGTATATTTCTGGCACTTTAACTCTTCAGAGTTCTGCACTGTCTTTATTTTTTTTGACTGAATTATTTATATATTTGCTGGCATTGTTTTCTGATCTGTGCTGAAACTGTTTTTCTCCCCCCCCCACCCTATTGTTGTTGTTTTCTTAAAATTGGTGGCTTTTGCAGTTGCTCACCCCACCGTAAATTTGATTTGTACACTCCTCCCAGTCCCATCTCTTTAGCTCATTCTACCTAATACAGAGATCATTTGGGAAGGCCAACCCCCTTAGTTCCTTAACCTTGAATTATCTTCTGATCCTGCTCTCTCCCTTTTTACTTTATTAAGAAGGCACTTTATTCAGCTGCTTATGTTTTTTTTAATTTGTGTTTCTTCCTACTTCTGTGTTACTTCATCTTGCTTTGTTTTTTCCTGCTACTTGCTGCCTGTTCTTTAAAGTGTTCAACTTCATCTTTTCTGTTGCATTTATTACTGCTTGTCAATAGTCTGTCTAAAATGTTAAGTGTTAAGAAGTGTTATTCTAAGCTCTTAGTTTTGGTTTAAGCACTTGGGCTTTAGGTCCACCCCTTAGCTCTTCCTGGCCTTTCTCCCTCAGATTCTGACAAATATGGATGGACAATTTCCTACAGTTTCTCCTGCCAGTCTGGGTGATATGGGCATCCTGAGACAGTGTAGCAACTGCCTCTTGTACACAGACAACTATCTATTGCTACCACCTAGGAACACAATTTGTGAGAGATACAATTACATTAGGAACCTAGAGTCCAAGCTCTCTCCCCCTCATGCCAGTATATCTGGCACTGAAAAGGTTGTCAATGCAATCACTACACCTCAAACACCACCCACACCTACACAACACACACCTACATATGCGGAGGTCCTCCACATAAACATACCCAAACAAAGGAGACCTCCAAGGCAAAAACACACGTGATCTCCACAGCCCTCCACACCACATATCATGCATAGTCCACGCATAGTCCACACACTTGTGCCTCACAACCACTAAGGCTTCACCATAAACCCAACATATTAGTCATAGGAGACTCCATTGTGAGACACACAGATGTGCCCCTCATCAGGCTGGATAAGGAGAAAGTCACGGTTAATTGTCTGTCAGTACCAGAATCCATCATATCACACATACATTCAAGTCTCTCAACAACAGGTACTGTTATGACTCTGTCATAGTCCATGTTGGTGTGAATGACTTGAGACATACCTCTCTGGACTATATGAAGAGCCTAACTAGCCTGATCTGCAAGGCCATGGAAAGGATTATCATAGACCTCATTAACAAGGACATTGGCAGCCTCCAAACACTAGATTCCACACAGTTTGGCTTCATCAAGGGGAGGTCATGTCTGTTAAATATGGTCGACAGTCACCAAAGCCATGGACGAGGGGAAGATGGTGCACACCACCTACCTTGACCTGGTCAAAGCCTTTGACACTATTCCCCACTCAGTCATAATAGATAAACTCTCTCAACTAGGCATCAACTAGGCATCAATCCATATGTTACCAAATGGGTAGCAAACTGGCTCACTGATAGAACCCACGTATTCAAAATAGGGGAAGCTACCTCAAGCAATAGACCAGTAACAAGCGGCATACCCCAGTGTTCAGTCTTGGGACCTCTGTTATTTGAGATATACTTTTCTGAGGTGAAGGCCAAAACCAGTGGGATATGGCTGACCAAGTTTGCAGATGACTGTAAGCTGGGTGCTGTCATCAATTCCCCTAGTGATGTGGACATCCTCCAAGAGGGTCTCACTCAGACAAATGACTGGCGCCAGAAACATGGCCTCAAGCTGAATACCAAAAAATGCATCATCATTATCCCCTTTGTGGACAGTGACATCCCCACAAATTATCACATTAATAACAATGTCCTAAGCACTCATAGGTTCATAGGTAAGTACTAGGCTAGCTGCCCGAGGGGATCTATAAGCCTAGCCAGAATGTGTTAGCTTTTACCTCCCCCTTAGATTAGTTCCCTGTGCCTCGGTCCGGCATAGCCATTAGTTCCCTGTGCCTCTGTCCAGCAGAGCCACTGCAGTGATCCCCGGGGTAAATTTTCTGTTTCCCATCCACTTATCAAGGTTTCTCTTGAAGAGTGAGGGGCTCTGCCTAATGTAGATTGGAATCCTGTTCCAAAGCATGAGGAGTCTCTGTGACAGGAATCTACCCCTCCAGCATGTCCTATTTATCATTGTGGTGAGGTTTAGATCCCTAGAGTGTGTGGCTCTTGGGGATTTGTTTTTTTTTTAGGTGGAGCATGTCCATCAATTCTGGGTTGGACATGGCCTTGTATGTCAGGCAGAGATCACCTCTGAGTAAGCGGTATGCAACCGAGTACAGCTGGAGTTTCTTCAGTCAGACTGCATAGGGCATATGTTTGAGGCCAGTAATCCTCTTGGTGAGGTACTTCTGTGGTCTTTCCAGCTGTTGCAGGTGTCTTGTAAGGTACATCCCAAATGGGGAATTGTACTCTATGATGGGTCTGATGAGTGATGAGTAGAGGGGCACAATAACCTCTTTTGTTCTAGATGCAAACCTTTTTGTGATTAGGTGGGCCACATAGAAGGATTTTCTAACCACCTTGACAATATGATTATCAAAGGAGAGATTACTATCTACTTGGGTCTCCAGATCCCTTATTACATTTTCTGTATTTAAGGGACTACCACATATGTGGTAGTTCGCGGGTACATTGTTTTTTTCCAAAGGGGATGACTATGCACTTTTTGGTATTTAGCTTGAGGCCATGATTTTGACACCAGGTATCTGTCTCAGTGAGACCCTTCTGGAGGATGTCTGTATCAGTTGGAGAGTCACTTATGGCCCCCAGTTTGCAGTCATCTGTGAACTTGGTCAGCCATAGTCCTCCTGTGGTTTTCTGTACCTCTGAGAAGTATATACCGAACAGGAGGGGTCCCAGGGCTGAGCCCTGGGTGATGCCACTTGTAACTGGTTTAGAGTCGGATCTAGAGCCTGCAACTCTCACCATGTGGGTTCTATCCGTCAGCCAATTAGCAACCCATCTTGTGATGTAGGGGTTTATGTTCAGGCTGGTGAGCTTGTCAATAATACCAGAATGAGGAATGGTGTCAAAAGCCTTAGCAAGGTCTAGGTAGGCCATGTGGACCCCCTTTCCTTCGTCTAAAGCCTTGGTAACTGTCTCAAAGAAGTCCACCAGGTTTAGGAGGCATGATCTGCCCTTAAAAAAGCCAAACTGGGTAGGGTCCAATGTTTGAAAGTTCCCAATGTCTCTGTTAATAAATTCCATGATGATGTGCTCCACAGCCTCGCAGACTAGGCTAGTCAAGCTTATAGGGCGATAATTCCCGGTGTCCATTGTGGCTCCACCTTTGTGGAGCGGGATAACTATTGCTGTGCAGCACTCTATGGGTACGTAGCCTGTAGAGAGGCTGAGTTTGAACAGTGTGTTTAGGTGAGGGGTTATTTGATTTTGGAGCGCGTATAAGACACAGCCTGAGACACCATCTGGTCCCATTGAAGCTGTATTTTTGACTTTGGATAGGGCTGTTTTAACCTGTGTGTCAGTGATTGCTGGGGCACTACATTCTTCTGGTATGGTTATGGGTCCTTTAGGGGGTAAGAGAAAGGTGAAGTTTGCACTAAACCTGTCTGCCAGAATGTTGGCAATATCAGTCAGTTCAGTGTATTTTGTGCCATTCTGCACTAACTCAGAGCAGATCTGAGAGTTTCCACTTAGGTTCTTGACATAGCTAAAGAACGCTTTGTGGTTATCTTTGGAGTCCTTGGCAATTTTTCTTTTGAAGCTAGCATTGGATGATTTTATGAGAGATCGTAGTTTCTTGCTGATACTGATTAGAGATGTCTTTCCTTCTTGAGATTTTACTCTTTTCTGCACTAGTTTCCTCCTTCTGTTGTATAGCTTGTTTATGGCAGGGGTCCACCAAACTGGTTTCCTTTTCTTGGAGGAGTGAGTCTTGGTTTTGCTTGGGATAGCATGATCCATGCATTCTTGCAGGTGCTCAAAGAGTGCCTTTGTAAGGGATTCAACAGCTTGGACAGCATTGTCCTTTAGCATGGGGGCTGTGAACCTTTCCACCTCGGTCTTAAGTAACATGAAGTTTGCTTTTGAAAAGTTGTTCATGGTGGTTTTCTTGATTGGGGGTGGGGGTGGAATGGGGATATCCAGAGTGGTTAGTCTATGGTCTGATTTAACCAGCGAGGGTTTGACCTCCGGTGTAGAACACAAGTCGCCCATGTTGGTGATGACTAGGTCCAATATGTTTTCACCTCTGGTGGGGGTGTTGACCAGTTGATCCAAGGCATTCGAGTTTATAAATTCTAGTAAGCGTTGGGCAAGGGAGTTAGTACTTGAGTAGTTCTCCCAGTTAATGTTTGGGTAATTGAAATCACCCAATATGAGGGCGTTTGGTACGACCTTCCTATTTTCCAGTATCTCCAGAAATGCGGAATGGGGGTCCTGGATCATGGTGGGTGATCTGTAGCAAGCTACAATTTGAATTGCAGTTTTTCCCATTGTTAGTTGCACATGGATGATCTCTGAGGCATTGTGCTGTGCCACTAACCCGGAGGTGTGGGTATGCTTGATGAATATGGATACACCCTCACCTTTTGTGTTTTGGTCTACGTTCTGTAGTTGAAAAGTATGGTATGAGTTATAGCCTGCTAGTGCTGGGGTGCTCTCTGAAACCTTAAACCAGGTTTCTGTTACTACACAGATATTGATGTTCTCCATACTGAGAACCACAATCAGTAGTGAGGGATTTGGGCACCCAGGTTGATAACAACCTGACTTTTGACCACCATGTTGCTTCCATTATACGGAAAGCCTTCTACATGCCCAACCTCATAAATAAGGGTATTTCATCCAGGGACAAGGAGGTCATAACATCCCTGTGTTCTTCCCTTATAAGGCCCATTATTCAGTACAGCACCCCTTTCGGCATGTACCTTGCAAAGTACATGCAGCAGCTAGAGAGAGAGCACAGAGGTTCCTCACCAGGAGAATTCAGGGCCTCAAACATCCACCATACACAGATAGGCTAAAAAGCCTTATCCCTCTACTTAGTTTCATACAGACTCCTCAGAGGTGACCTCTTTCTGGCATCCAAGGCAATCACGAACCCCACCTTGATGGGACTGTTGCATATCCGCAAGTCAAGCTCTACTTGAGTAACCCACAGCCTCGACCTGGTCTGTGACATCAACAAGACTTATTGGTGGGACAGATTTTTGTCCAAGAAACTCCCCCATCTATAGAATAGACTCCCTCTCTACATCAAGCAGAGGGGTCTATATTAAATTCTGGAAAGCCGACAATGTCGAATCTGACATTGTCGACGTGAAACTGCAGAACATTGAACAAGTAAACGGAAATCTTCGTAAGGGGAGATTTCCATTTAATTCAATGTAGTGTGGTCTTGGAGTTGGTATATTTAAGTAGCGGGGGGTGTGGGGGTTGCAGGGGGGCTTGCCCCCTGCCTACACAGTTTAGTTTTTTTTTTTTTGTTGTTTTTATTTTTTTTTCTGAACATTCGATGTTTTAACAGTTCGATCACTAAAGGGCGACCTTTAGTGATTCGAACTGTTAAATATTCGATGTTCTAATATAGACCCCAAGCAGAGTACCTCTTTACCTCTTTTTAAGTGCAACCTGGATAACTAGATGAGAAACAGAAAATATACCCCTGGGATTCCACCCATGTCCCTGTTGGACAGGGGCATCGGGTGCTGATTTGTCTAAACATGGGCTAAACTCTTGGCAAGGCTTATAAGGACCTCAGGGCCAATAGTCTAGTAACCTCCTATGATCCTAAGTATTAAGGCTTCTTCTGTGGTGTGAGGAAATTAGGCAATGTTCTGTATGTTGTTGTGTTTGGAGGCATTGGTCACAGTGAAGACTGCATTGATTAACACATATGTTTGGTTATGCTTTGTATCAGGCAATGTTGTGTGATATAGATCAATATTCTTTTAAACAAATTACAGGCACACATATCCCTTGCAGCAGTAACATGATGTCATGCCTTCAAATACCCAAATATCTCATATTTTACCATGGTGTGCTCATTCTTTCCAATATCATGTAGCATCTCTCATCACATAGTCAGATGTTCAAAACCCACATTGCCTGACTGTAAGCATTGTTTGTCCTTATGCTGTTATGCATGAATGACATCTGCAACTGTTATAATGTTGACAATTACAGTGGGAGAGACATTCCCATACCTTTTGCCTCATAAAAATTGGTAGCAACACAATCACATGATGCAATGACTTCACATAGATGGAGTCTCACAGCTGTGTTAAGTCTACCACTGTGACACATGTAATTCCTACACATGATTAGTTGGTGGACTTACATAGCTTGTTGTTTAATTCCAGCAAAGGGCAGCATTATATGAATATACTGATGTTACACAAATACACTGCATTAAGTTATTAGTATCCATTTTTGCATTGGACAAACAAATATAAATGCATTTTGTAATTTCACGGCAGTGAAATTGTTGTTCTGCAAATGTCGTGGTGTGAGTGCTCTGTGGCACATGCATTGATTAATGACTTGTACAGCATGTCTACACAGATGGAGTGTGGTTCATTTTTGCGATGGTGTATGTACAAAGCAATGGAAAAAGCTTCCTTGGTCAGGAAATGCCACTATTGAACTGCTCACAGTTGTGTGACTATTAACATAGGTACCTTCTTGTCATCATTCTGACAAGTTAATGCACAAATTATCATCAAAAGTCCTTTCTTACTTCACACATTAATTTTAGTTATTTGTGACAAGCTTCATTGCTTTCTCCTTTGGCAGACATGGTCAATACACAGTTCTGTCAAGTGTGTAGTACGATAGGCAGGGGTTTGAATCTGGTAACATCTGTCTGTCAGATAATTGTGTCAGACAGGAGTGGCTTAGAAAAAGAAAGTATGTATGGCACAGTCAGAGGGTCACATTTTAAAAGCCCCATTTGCTAAGGAAAAGGATCCATACCCATTACAACAGAAAAGTAAGCCTTTCAAGGATATTTTGCATGGCACAAACAGTATACCTATTTCTGTGGCGTCAATGGTTGATTCACAGATTTCTGATATCTGTCCTGGCATGTGTTTGAGTCTGACAAGATACAAATGATGATTATGTCATTGATTGCTCACAGTCATTACTTAATTTCCAAATAAGAATGCTCTTTATTGCATGTCGTCATCCAAACATTTCCATATTACTGCAATTCTTGTCTTCACACTGCAGAGCTTTATAGGACATGAGTGCTTACATAACATTTATTTCTGTATGGCATGCTGCAAGATCATCAGAAAGTAGCATTAGGCCTGTGTTAGGACACTTTCTTGTGTGTTTATGTTTACTTGCTGTTATGGCAGTGTTCCCTGTAATTTATTGTGAGCATACCCAGTATAATCATGAACTAGATGCATGCCATTCATGACTGGAGACCTTGAACTAATGACATGTCATTAGATCTGTGTTGTCATACTGTTTAGGATTTACATGAATAATACATGTTTAAAGGTAAAATGGCTGCAAATGACAACAAATGGCAAAAACTTGTTCCATTCTAGTGTGCATGACACAGCAGCTTTAAGGTTCATTTTTTCTTGTTTATACACAGGGACGTGGATAATACAGCATTACTGTCGATAAGCACAAATAAATTCCCTGTAGATACATCTCATATACAATAACTGCAATCTCTGCAAATATCCCCTAATGTATCTACTGTCCTTGATAACTGTTATCTCAGTTCAGCATTTTATCATTTATATGACATTTACTCAGCTTTGTCACACTGTTGCTTTGTGCCCCTAGTGCATCCTTTGTTAACAAGTCCATTTTTATTTATGTGCATGGGTCAAGAATTGAGAACAGGTTAACTATTATTACATCAAAATGGAAGAATTTATGCTACAAATGTTCATTGGGACTTAAGTACATTTGACTGCATTGTCTGAGTACATTTTGCCCATTTAACTTCCCTTCTTACTTATTTCTGTAGAAATACTATTGCACCAGTGGCAGCTCATGCTATTGGACTGCAGGACTGCAGCACCCCCAGCTGAAAACCCAAATAATAAAAATCCTGGAACTCATGCATGTGTGCGTGGAAACTCAAATCCGGACTGCAGTCTGGATTTGGAAGAAGGCAGCAGTCATACAGATGCCCCAGAAGTCTATGCGGTTACAACTGCATAAAATGGAAGGGGATCAGACTGCAAGGTCTGCAGTCTGTGCATGCTTGGAATGCATAGAGGCAGCGCACACATGTATGCTCAGCATTCCTGCCCTTATGGAGGAAACAGCTGGCTGGCAGGTTTGTGTGTGTAAAATGACCCAGCTAACTATAACTGGTGGCTAGAGAGAGTAACTCAGGTTCAAACCCTCAACCTTGGGTGCAGGTAGCAAGAACCTGAATTCCCTACAAACCACCACTTGCAAAAAACATTCAGAATTTTTGCCTCATATTTTTGTTCTGTTCTGTTCCTCATAAAATCTGTGGCTTTCTGGATTTTCAGACGTTTGAATTTCAGACTTCATATTCTTCAGAAAGTACATGGTAACCCAAAACATTTTATTCTAGCAATTTTCTAAGTTTATAAGATCAATATTTGAAATGTGTCCCTATTTTTGGGGCTGTATTCCCCCATTATTGGCTTTGTGCATTTTTTTTGTGCTAAGAGGTTGAGAGCTATGGTGACAACTGAATTCACTGAATATGTTTGAGGCTGTATTTCCCCATTATTAGCTTTGTCCAGATGTTTTGTGCTAAGAGTTTGAGAGCTATGGTGAGAACTTAATTCACTAAATGATAGCCTTTTAAGTTTCAGTCTTCCTGTGTTTCAAGAAACAGCTGATTTGGTATAGTGGTATGTTGTTCTAATTGTAGTGCACAGGGTCCTGCATTCAAGACTTGGCAGTGAAATGCATGGTGATAGCCCAGCATTTTATTCTAGCAACTTTCCAAGATTATACAAGCAATGTTTAAAATGTGTCCCTGGTTTTGGGTTTTTTGCCCCCCCCCCCAATAAATATTACCTTTTTCCAGATTTATTGTGTAAATGTGCTACAAAGTTGAGAGTTACAGTTGAGTGTCAAGTGGATTTTACAAGGAGTTAAGAGCTTCAGGGGAAGAGAAGTTTAGCGCTGCTTATGCTGAGTTAACTTGTTTTGTTAATAGCACAACAGGTAGTGTACATGCTTTCAATGCAAAAGGCTGTGGGTTCTACTCCCATAGCATGTAGATGTATTACTGTACTGTGTTGTACTTTTAAATGGGGTGGATGCTGCAGTCCTGAGAATGTCCTCTTTGGCAGAGATACCTAGCAACTATCAACCTATCAGTTTGCCATCCATTCCTTTTTGCAATATTACTAGCTGATCATTTTTTTAATGAAACATGGCCAATTTATTCCTCAAGGGCAATAGGCACTTTATTTGTAGATGAAACAATGAAATATAATGTTGTTTGCTAGCAGCAACCTCTTCATTAGTTACAGATCTCTTTAATGTGGAATTATTTAGATGACTTTTACTTCTGCAGAGATTGTGCATATTTACTTATACTGGTGGATTGTAGAAGTTTGAGTAGACTATTATGATGGAAATGTTATGAATTGGGCAGTTTTGTTATTATTGGTGCATGCCTTTTGTTTCATTGTTTACTGGAAAAATGTTCAAAACAATAAATTTAAAACATCCTCTAATAACTCTACTGTATTATACAAGGAATATAATTTAATACAATCACGAAAGTGTATCAAAGAACACCTGTATGTTTTGTGTGCAAGGGGCCTATGATTTGAAAACAGGCAAAGTTAATCTTTATCTGTCACTGGCCAGATGTGTTTTCTTTGAAACAGGCAAAGTTAATCTTTATCTGCCACTGGCCAGATGTGTTTTCTTTGACTGTGGGTTTCAATGCTGTTTCAATGAATATGAGTTTCAAGGGCAGAGAAGTTTTAATGCTAAGTCTATTTTCATTGTGAGACTGCATTGCTTTGTTTAGCAGATGTCTATTATTGTTTGCACTGTAAAATGTAAAATAAAACATTTAAATGAAATCCAAATCATCGTAGAAGTAAAGCAGTATGCACATTATAGTGTTTATGGTAAATGGGGTGAAATAGCCAAGCAATGGAACATTGGAATGGCTACAGGGGGGAGGCCACATTCAACTATGATTTAGGGCAGCAAACTCAAAGACATCCCTGGCTGAACTATACCTATCAACTGTCCATATTTTCACATAATTAATAGATTTTACTTCTTATTTTTGGTTTGTTCCTCATAAAATTTGTGTTTTTTTGGCAAATCATTTAGGAATGAAGTCACTAAATAATGATAGACATTGAGTTTCAGACTTCATACCCTTCAGAAAAATGCTTGCTAAAGCAAGACCTGTTATTTTATCAACTGTCTAAGTTTATACAACATAAATTTCTAGTACTGTCTATATGTTCCCCTACTATATTCGGCCTCGCCCAGATTTTCTGCATTAAGAGGTTGAGAGGTAGATGCAAATAAATTGCTTTATACAATTAGGTATAGCCAAACCTCTCAAGTGTCCCTGACTTTGGATCAAAATGTTGCTCTCCCCCCTAATAATCCCTCCACAAAATGGCAATTTTGGAAGAAAATGTGGAGGGTTTACAATTAAGAAATAATTGTACTGATCAGAGTTATAGATTACTTTTATTTCAGAAATGCATGTAGATTCTCTTATTTTGTCAGCTGCTCACCTTAACCATACTAATATTCTTTGACAGGTTCCCAGCTGTATTGTGTGGCTGTTTCATATTTTTGCATCAAATCTTTGGTCCATTTTTCATAAAATTGTGGTTTTCTGGCAAATTTGTGGCAAATCATTAAAGATTGAAGTTAGAAAATAATAACAGACATTTGAGTTTCAGATTTCATACCCTTTAGAAAATTCATACTAATGCAAGACCTACTATTCTATTATCTTTATAAGTTTATAAGAGCAATATTTAAAATTTGTTGTTATTTTTGGGCCTTTGTCCCACTTCTATTTATGGCTTTGGCCAGATTCCTTGCTCTGAGGTTGAGAGGTATGACAAATGTGTCAGGGCCATCATCGTCAGCCAGAGACATTTCAAATTGTGACATGCTTGTTGCAGCCCACTCCCCCATGCAGTGACTCTGGATGTGTCCAAGTAAAGCAAGGAGCAGTTATGCAGTGTAGGTGTGCAGAGTATCCCCCCATCCAAGGTAGACACAAGTACTAGAGTGGCTTTTCATCTGTCCTTGATTTTGCAGAATGTTCTGATTTTCTGATATATTTTTATACTGTTGATTTATGCTTATTATTATTATTATTATTATTATTATTATTATTATTATTCAGAAAATGCATGTTGTTGCACTGACTGTTTCTCTTTGTTTAAGCAGCAATGCTTTAATGACCATCAGGTAAGCTTGTCTGAGATTGTAAGATGCAAGTAAGCTTTAATAACCATACTGTTGAAGAATTACCAACATTGAAAGCCTTTTTGTTGTTGCCATGCAGAGAATATTTACATAACTAGATAACGTATAAGCCTTAGGTATTGAAATGCATATGACAGTATTTGTAATAAAGGACAGGATTACAGTATTTTCAGAAGCTCACTACATTTGTTGGAGACTTGCAGCCATCTTTGCAGGCTTTACCAGTAAACTAAACAGAATGCCAATCTATCATGTGTGGTCCACAACCTGTGCAGTAATCCTTTAAGCAATTTATCTTGAGCTTGTTTCTTGTTTGCTGTTCATTTTTTACTTTCATCATGTTTTCCCCATGAAACAAGTAGATAGTTGTTGTCAGTCAGCAGGTCTTTTTTGGATAAGAAACATTTTTACAAGTGGGGGTATCACAGAGATTGCTACTTTCAGCATGTTACTTGGTACTTTTATAAAGCTAAATATACATTATAATTAGAACTGCAGTGAGAGAAGAAGTGGTTTGAGTTGAGTGCTGCTTGTTTTTTATACGTGATTTTGACTGGCATTCCAGTAATATATTTAAAAAGTAATTTATTTTTTTCATGCCTCACAACCTTTTTGTTTCCATCTAGATATTAAGTAAGATGCCATGTAGCCAATGCATTGAAATATTTTTTCTTCTACACTTCATTTTGTCTTGCTTGGACTCTCATAATGATGGTTGGCATCCAGGGCAGCATATTTAATTAAAGTCCCAGTTTTTGTGGTTTTGAGAATAGCTCCACCCCTTTCTAGTTGGTCACATCCCTTCCCATTGGCCCCACCCATTCAACTGTCTCCTGCAGCCCCCCTTTAATTTGAAGCCACCAGCCAGCACTGTATTGCACTCTGTGGATATTCTCACAATTTAACTTCTGCATCTTAATCATCTCAATCAACTTGCCTTACTTTCTCTAAGCTATGCGCCTGTGCTCGCTTACTAGGTTATCCTGTTTAGATTTTTTTACTTAATCTTCCACGCCAATTTTTATGGCCACCAATACTTCTGCTGGCCATGAAAATGTGCTTAAAAATGTACATGGTTGAAGTGCAGCACACATATTCAGTGAGCACTGCTACTCATCACGGTAACATGCTTACATCGTGTAGGCTTAGCGCAAAGTGTACATAATTGTTAATGAATCCCAGGTACATATATTTATTTTTTATGTATATGTAGTGTATCCAGGCAGTTAACTGGGCTTTCCTTGTGCACTGGTTACATGCTGCCCCATTATATATCAGAAGACTAGCCAGATTAATGCATAGCAATATGTGAAGGAAGAATTACTAAATACAGTTAATGCACAATAACAATGGCATTATGCAAACAATACATAATAGTATAATTATTATGTTATACCATATTACGATGATATTAATAGTGCCAACTGTAATAATACTAGTAATAATAATAATAATCATCATCTTCTTTCAGCTGTTCCCGTTAGGGGTCGCCACAGCAGATCATCTGTTTCCATTTCTTCCTATCCTCTGCATCTTGCTCTTTCACACCAACTGCCTGCATGTCCTCCCTCACCACATCAATAAACCTTATCTTAGGCCTTCCTCTTTTCCTCTTACCTGGCAGCTCCATCCTTAGCATCCTTTTCCCAATATACCCAGCATCCCTCCTCAGCACATGTCCAAACGAATGCAATCTCCCCTCTCTTGCTTTATCTCCAAACTGTCCAACCTGAGCTGACCCTCTAATATACTGATTCCTAATCCTGTCCATCCTAGTCACACCCAGTGCAAATCTTAACATCTTTAACTCTGCCACATCCAGCTCTGACTCCTGCCTTTTTGTCAATGCCACCGTCTCCAACCCATATAACATAGCTGGTCCCACTACCCTCTTGTAGGCCTTCCCTTTCACTCTTACTGGTACCCTTCTGTCACAAATCACTCCTGACACTCTTCTCCACCCATTCCACCCTGCCTGTACTCTCTTCTTCACCTCTCTTCCACACTCACCATTACTCTGAACTGTTGATCCCAAGTACTTAAACTCATCCACCTTTACCAACACTACTCCCTGCATCCTCACCATTCCTGTACCCTCCCTCTCATTTAAACACATATATTCTGTTTTAGTCCTGCTGACCTTCATTCATCTCTTCTCTAAAGCATATCTCCACCTCTCCAGGGTCTCCTCAACCTGGTCCCTACTCTCACTACAGATCACAATTTCATCTGCAAACATCATAGTCCACGGGGCCTCCTGTCTGATCTCATCTGTCAACCTGTCCATCACTACTGCAAATAAGAAAGGGCTCAGAGCTGATCCTTGATGTAATCCCACCTCCACCTTAAACATATCTGTCACTCCCACCGCAGTCCTCACCAATGTCACACTACCCTTGTACATATCCTGTACCACTCTTACATACTTCTGTGCCACTCCCGACTTCCTCATACAATACCACAACTCCTTTCTAGGCACCCTGTCATATGCTTTCTCTAAGTCCACAAAGACACAATGCAACTCCTTCTGACCTTCTCTGTATTTCTCCAACAACACTCTTAGAGCAAACATTGCATCTGTACTGCTCTTTCCTGGCATGAAACCATACTGCTGATCACTAATCATCACCTCCCTTCTTAACCTAGCTTCCACTACTCTTTCCCATAACTTCAAGCTGTGACTGATCAATTTTATCCCTCTGTAGTTACTGCAGCTCTGCACATCACCCTTATTCTTAAAGATAGGTACCAAAACACTTTTTCTCCACTCCTCAGGCATCCTCTGACTTTCCAAAATTTCATTAAACAATCTGGTTACAAATTTCACTGCCATTTCTCCTAAGCACCTCCATGCTTCCACTGGTATGTCATCTGGGCCAACAGCCTTTCCATTCTTCATCCTCTTCATAGCTGTCCTTACTTCCTCCTTGCTAATCTGTTTCACTTCCTGATTCACTATCCCCACATCATCCAACCCTCTCTCTCTCATTTTCTTCATTCATCAGCCCCTCAAAGTACTCTTTCCATCTACTCAACACACTCTCCTCGCTTGTGAGTACATTTCCCTCACTATCCTTTATCACCCTTACCTGCTGCACATCTTTCCCAGTTCTATCCCTCTGTCTAGCCAATTGGTACAGGTCCTTTTCTCCCTCATTAGTGTCCAATCTCTCATACAACTCTCCATATGCCTTATCCTTAGCCTTCGCCACCTCTCTCTTTGCCATGCGCCTCATCTTCATATACTCATGTCTACTTTCTTCATTTCTTTGACCATCCCACTTCTTCTTCGCCAGCCTCTTCCTCTGTATACTCTCCTGTACTTTCTCATTCCACCACCAGGTCTCCTTGTCCTCCTTCCTCTGTCCAGATGTCTCACCAAGCACCTTTCTAGCAGTCTCCCTTACTAGCTCTGCTGTAGTTACCCAGCTATTCGGTAACTCATCACTGCCTCCCAGTGCTATCTTAACTCTTCCCTGAACGCCACCTCACAATCACCCTTTTTTTAACTTCCACCATTTAATCCTTGGCACTGCTTTCACACTCCTCCTCCTCTTCTTGATCACCAACATCATCCTATAGACCACCATTCTATGCTGCTTAACTACACTTTTCCCTGTCTCCACTTTACAGTCTCCAATCTCCTTCAGACTGGCCCTCCTACATAGGATAAAATCCACTTGTGTGCATCTTCCTCCACTCTTGTACGTCACCCTATGCTCCTCCCTTTTCTTAAAATATGTATTCACCACAGCCATGCCCATTCTTTTCACAAAATCCGCAATCATCTGACCTTCTGCATTCCTCTCCTTAACACCATACCTACCCATCACTTCCTCATCCCCTCTGTTCACTTCACCAACATGCCCATTGAAGTCCACTCCAATCACTAGTCTCTCACCCTTGGGTACACTCACCACCACTTCATCCAACTCACTCCAAAATTTTTCTTTTTCATCCATCGCACACCCAACTTGTGGAGCATATGCACTAACAACATTCATCATTACACCATCAATTTCAAGCTTCATAAACATCACTCTATCAGACACTCTCTTCACCTCCAAAACACTCTTGGCATACTGTTCCTTTAGGATAACCCCTTCCCCATTTCTCCTGCCATCTACACCATAATAGAACAATAATAATAATAATAATAGTAATAAAAATAATTATAGCAACGGCTATCAATATTAGTACATTTTTCTTATCAAAAAGGCTTTATTTCTACCCTACCTGCATTTTATACTGTCTTATATTTCATCATCTTAAGCTTTTCCCTTTCCTTACTTTCTGGCCACTGATTTTGTATTGTGGTTAATTCACTTTCCAGTGTGTTTGCTTTTCAGTCCCATGATTTTGCTGTTTTCATCACCATGCAGCAATCCTGTCTATCCTCAATGTTTTCATTCACTCTGTCTTATCTCCTTTTTTCCCTTATATTCCACTTTTATTTTCCTCATTGACTTGTTTTATCATATTCTTTTAACCGAGTTATCTCCTGTTTTTCTTCTTCCTGCTGTTCCATACTGTACTCACATCTAATATCTTGTGCCAAAACTGTAACCATTGTTGTCATGGTCTGGCAGTTATTTTTCTTGAGCTGTGTATAATATGCCTCTCCCACATACCCATCTTATTGTATCTAAAAATCTATCCATGGAAAATGAATCTCCATCTTTTTCCCCATCAAATTTCTTCAGGATATATACCAGCATCCTTTCCTCCATGATCCAAGTCTTGTATTTTCTCTCTCCTACACCTCACATGAATGTCTTTCCTCAAGAACAGTCTGTCAAGTTCTTAGTTTAAAAACACATTAAAATTCCATTAGTATTGTCACTCATCACTTATCTCCTAAAATGCTACGAGCTCAAAAATACAAGTACAATTGCATGCCATTCTGATTTATTCTATATACACACAACAAAACAACTGCCCTACCCTATGAAATATGATATTTTGCTTCCTCCAGCATCCCCTTATTTCAACATTTTATCCATTATCTGCATTAGTATAGTTATTCATGTGTTGCACCCACCTTCATGCAAGATCCCTTAACAATGGCATATCCTTTCTTTCTCAGTTTCACCATTTCTTTACCCTTTAAAATTATTATATGCTCTCTCTCTGTTTCTCTCCCATGAAGTTCCCCAACACCTGTACCATTTAGTAAGGTTATTCAACCACACACCATTTCAAATGAGATATGTGACTTCCAGGGTGGGAGAGTGGCATAATGGTTAAGATGCTTACCTTAAAAACACAAGGTGCAGGGTTTGATTCTCACAGGGGGTAAATGGCTAGGCTTAAAAAATGGTCCAGCAGGGCAGTTAGCCTAATAATAATCTTTTTATTCTAATTTTTCATGCTATCTCCTTCTTCCCTGCTGTCCACAAAGTAACAGATTAATAGAATTAATAGTACAAGCTGTGAAGAATTGTATTACAACGTATGCTGTTTTGGGAAAGTCAGATTGTTATTTTTCATTTGCTTTCTTTGTTTTTCTTCTCTGCAGTTGCACATTAGGAAAGGCTAACTTGCCTGGGTGAAGCACGGGGTGAGTATGCATTAGGTCTGAATGCAAGATAGATAAGTATTTTTAGCCCATCACTGTATATCATCTTGTACAGCCATACCTAAACGTTCACATCAAGCATAGATTCCTGCTCTGAAATGTGCCTTATTATGGTCATGCTCAGAAAATTGCTAAATCAGTTGATCATCAGCTGTCACCAACTGCTCTCCTTCTTCCCCTGATGAGTCCCCTGGGCTGAAGCTGACCCATGTCCAGGGCTGGTGAGGAAATTAAGGACACTAGTTCAACATCATAGTCTGTACTGCCCCCCGAGTACCCCATGGCAGCCTTGTGAGCCCCACAGCTGCTATCTTTGGGAGGTACATGTGCACTTCCATGCACGCGCACTGTACCACTATAGCAGTACAACTGCCTGCAGCATGGATTTCACCAGACTTTTAACTCTGTCATTGTAGTGAGCCTAGGCTGCCACCATCCTCCCAGAACATGGGAGACAATGTCAGCTAATCACTCCCATCCTCCCTTACATGGGCCTCCCAGTTCCCATGCCGCTAAGCAAACACAGATCATCTGGGTTGCAGTAAGAGCTTTAATCCTCTTTGACATGAGGTTCCTTGTTTTAGTTTTCAATTTTGAGCGCTGAAGCACACCACTACGTCAGTAGGCTTATCACTGTGTCACTTGCTAATGGGTAGATAGTTGAAGTCTGGACTGTCTTCCTTGTATTCTTTACTGTTACCAGATAGTAAAAGAAGTGCAAAAGAAATGTTGCAGTAACATCAATAAAAAAAAGTTATACTATGATGGATCTCCCAAGAATCTTTTGATTTTGTAAAATGAGAGAAGAATTAGTATGAATGTTGAGTGGTATGTGTCTTATTATGGTTATGCTCAGAAAATTACTAAGTTAGTTGTTTTTGTTATAAATCACAAGGAAGACCCATTATCACATTTATTGGGAGACCCTAATTACTGATTTTGCAGAAGAAATGGGGCGCAATTATTTATAAAAGCAGCTCCAAAGTCAGGTGTCTCTAAAGACTTTGGTGTTTGGAAATGCAATGTCCTCTATCCCTGTCTCTGTAAAGAAATGTATCTGTATTTGAGAAGCGATTTTAATAGGAAAACTCTTCTGCAAGATTTAGTTAAGGCTGATTCTGGTGTTAATATACCAGAAAATACAAAGTCATCAGAAAATCTCTGCAAGATGGGTCCTCAGATAGTCTCCATAAGAATTATTTAAGGCTGATTCTTTTGGTAGCAAACCAGAAAGTACAAGTCCTCAGAAATATTGTATTAAAGTCGGTGTGTCTTCATCTGAACATACCTTCTCAAGACATGGTTATTCAAATTAAAAAGCCTGCCAGATATATTGACCATCCATAATGTACATGAAAAAATATAGGAACATAATATGTTAATGCGGGTCCCCTTGACTTCATCGACACACCGAAACACCGATGCTAAGAAGACCGACTCGAGAAAACCGACGAGACAGATGATCGACAAGGTGAAATCCCGACAGCCGAAACACCGACATGGGCAACGTGTGAGCGCGAGTCGGTAAGTGTGTAATAGTGAGGGATTTAGCGTTAGGGAGCGGACAGGTAAGTGTGTGAGAGTGAGGGATTTAGCATTAGGGAGCGGACAGGTAAGTGTGAGATAGTGTGGGATTTAGGGTTAGGGTGCGGGAAAGGTGAGTGTGTGGTAGTGTCGGACTTAGGGTGCGGGTAAGGTAAGTGTGCGATAGTGACGGACTTTAGGTGTAGTGGCGGGTTAAGTGAGTTAGGGTTAGGGTGTGGGTAGGGTAAGTGTGCGATAGTGACGGAATGTAGGTTTAGTGGTGGGTTAAGTGAGTTAGGGTTAGGGTGCGGGTAGGGTAAGTGTGCGGTAGTGTCGGACCTTAGGATTAGGGTTTGGGTTAGGGTTAGTGCATGTATAGTTGTGTGTAATGTGTAGTTTATGTTTTGTGTGTCGGTGTTTTGGGTGTCGGTGTTATGGTGTTCGGTTTTGTGAGTTGTCGGTTTTGTGCTTTTTCAGTGTTTTGGTGTCATTGTTTTGAGTATCGGGTTTGTGGCGTGTCGGTGTTGTGATAGGGATCCGTTAATGCACATAATACACATAGTATAATATAATATTTATATATCATGGGTCTATAAAGTCATTTTTGCATGGAGGTCTTTTCTTTTAAAGTAAGCCATCACTTTTTTCCATTTTATTATATGTACGTATTAAGGGTACTTTGTCTTTAAATGGGAGGTAACTTGAGGGAGTAATGCATCATGCAATTCTGTCCATTACTCAGTTCACTAAAGGATTTTGAAAAATACACATCCCCCAGGTACATCTGCACATTCATGAACAATCATGTAGGCTTTGTCAATGCCTACATGATATTTACATGTTAGTGTGATGAGCAACAGTGCTTATCATATATGCATGCTGCTCGTCGTGCCTACATGAACACAACCACATTTCTGTGGCCAGCAAAAGTGTCAGTGGCCATGAAAATATGTTGAGCAGCACGAGCACAAACAATAAACAAACAGGCTTGTCTATGGGCAAACATGTTAAGCATGCTCACGCAGACAGAATGAAGAGCTACATAGGCAAATGATGCAAGCTGTACCAGGCAGACAAAGTGTACTGAGTGCAATGTGTACAGAAACTAGATGTATGAAAAAAGAAAGAAGTAAGATGGAAGGGTAAACAGCAAGGGTGACTACAATAGATGGGTTACCTTGCAAGGAAAGTGTACTGAAAACAATGTGCATGAAAATGAAAGATGTGTGTGTATACAGGAATATGTAATGTGGGAGAGTGAATGTTAAAATTACACTTGTTAGGTCTTTCGGCTTTTCCCGGTTAGGGGTCGCCACAGTGGAACTCCGGTCCGCTAATGATTGGCAGTAGATTTTTACATGCCGAGTTGCCAGCCCTGACGCACAACCTTCAATGAAGGTACGCCCATTCACGCATGTCTCCACACAGAAGACGCTTTAGCTGAGAATCAAACAGGACAATGTCTTACTGTCAGGCGACAACGTAGCACCACCAATATACTAAGATAATTAATTTAAAGGTGCTTATGTCACAAAGACAATTTTGTAATAATAAAATTATGCAATATGTATGTCATAATAATTAATGGTGGTCATACTTCTTGAGCGAATATCGGTAAGTATCGTAATTGCACTCTCATTGTATACAATGTCACTACCTGCTACTACTGTAAGAACTGCCTTCTAGAAGCATTGTCATATAATATTATTGGTCTTGTCTCCCACTTGACCTATTTATTCTGTTTTAGTCTTTTTATCGTTATGGATGTCTGTTACTATTTTTTTTCTTTATTGTATTATACGATTTTCTTTCTACTAACATAATAGTCTACTAACAATGGAGCTTTTCTCCCTGGGCCTCTGCTGAAAAAGGGTTTTATGCCCAGTCAGACTCTCTCGGTAAACAAATGTAAAATAAAATAATAATAAATAAATAAATAAAAATAAATAAAAGCAGACATGATATTATAGGATGCAGCAGTGACAGAAAAATGACATTGTAACAGGGAAGCTTAAATGAGATTTAAATGTCATTAGCATGCTGAGTTGAAATGATAGTTAGCAAGGACAGTACATACATTAGGGGACATTTGCCTAACATGCATTTTGTCAATATAACATTATGGAAAATAAGAATGGCTCAGAAGCTACAATCACCTTTTGTAAGAATCTAACCCATCCCCAGGATTCAGTAAACACTGTGTAGGTTTTGCACAGAGCTTCAAGAAGTGTGTTTTCACATATGTGATGTTGCTCATCGCACAGCATCGCGGCATGCATATTAATGATGTGTGCCATGCATAAGCAAGGTTTCAAGGCTCGCACCTGTGTTGTTGGCCACAAAACTTCTAATATGAACATGGAACATGCCTCTTAACATTTTAGTGCAAGAAATCTGGACAAAGTCTAAAGTAATGTGGGGACAAAGGCCCAAAAATAGTGACAGATTTTCAATATTGTTGTTATAAACTTAGAAAGTAGCTAGAATAATAGGATTTGTGTTAGCATGTGTTTTCTGAAGGATATGAAATATGAAACTCAAATGTATGTCATTATGTTTTGATTTTAATCTTCAGTGATTTTCCAGAAAATCACAAATTTTACAAGGAACAGCCCACAAATATGATGTAAATATCTGGACAACCTGCAAAAATCTGGACAGTTGGGAGGTATGATATGGATAGCATTTCTGTGTAAGGATGTTGGCTGCAAAATCAGATTGTAGGACAGCACAGTAATTGCTTTTCCCTTACTTGAGTTTTTTTTCATTAAAATTTGTTTGGGTCACTGCCATAGATTGCTTTTCGTCATTTCAACTATGTCTCCATTTTTTTTTGGAGGGGGCAGTGTTTGCACGATGCACTGCTTAGCATGAACGTGTTTGGCTGTGCTCACCTGGTTTGTGTGAAGTGCAGCAGTGCACAAACTAGATGAATGGCTCACCCAGATTGTAGACAGATCTCAGACAGCCACACGCATAAACTGGATGCATTCAATTAATACTATTGATCATCGTGCAAACACAGTGAGTGGTGTTGTGCTGTCGTTAACAGCAAGACCTTAAGAATGATTAGTAAAATAGGGAATGCCATGTAACTATTCCTTTGGAAGCAGGTGTTAAGTATAGATCTGGAGTGCAGCTGGTCTGGGGTTCTGGTGCAGGGTGTGTAAACTTTGTTTTACTGTTGTAACATTGCAGAGTATAACCATGAAGTGCAACATACACAACTGTTTTCTCCACCTTGTTGTGGCAACAGCTGTAAGTGTAGGACTACCATAGACATGGTCCATTTGACTAACACATTTACACAAGTGTCTGTATACCAAATAACCTAACCTTGAAATTGCATTGTTTGCCACTGTTGTGCATCACTTACCATCATGCAATGTTACAAACCAAAAAGCTGGATATGTGCAACTGGCGGGAAAACATTAGGATGCAAAATGCAATTAGTGGGAAATGCTTATTCTATATTGGGCTTGAGCTATGAGAAACATGTCTGGTGTTTCTGGTGAGGGAGTGCACTTCCGAGCACAGAGGTGGGAGTTTCAGGAGTCTAAAGTCCTTATTGGGCTCCTAGTTAAGGAACATGGGCTCTGGTTGTTGCTGCAGGACTACTTAGGCTCAGAATACAAATCTAAAGCCTGGAAAAGAATTACCAGGGCTTTGCCTAGTGCTACAGGTATCCCCTGCACTGGTAAACAATAGCAACATCATTTTGATGATCTGTGGAGGAGGAGGAGGAGAAATACACTTGAACATTGGATCAGGGAATTTAGCAAGGAGACACCTCACAGGTGTGTAAGTATCAATTACAGTGACTAATTGTAAGAGTTAAAAGTTGAATATAGTCAAGACTGGTATTCATAATAGTATTCTGTTCTGTTTTATCCACAGCTGCCATGGAGCATGCATCAAATACAAGGTCCCATGACACGCGTTTTAAGGATGCGAGAAGCATGTGGTATGTATGCATCAGAACAGTACTGTTATTGTAGCATTAAAAGTTAAAAATGGCTTAGCTGATAGTTAATACAGTTGTATCAAATTTAGTATGCATATCTCAGCTGTAAAAGAAAGTATGCATGCTTAAGTCTGTAGCACAAAGCAACAGTTCCATACTTCAAAGAATATTGAGCATGCATCTGTAAACTATAAAAGGAAAGTATGCATGCAATAGTCTGTAGGACAAAATAACAGTCCAGTATTAGAGAGTAGTCAGCAGTTGTGGGTTCAGAAACCACACTCCCCAAATATACAGTACTGTTAGGTTTTCATCATTATTGTAATGTAACTTTAGACCTCTATACCAGTGGCACAAATGGTCTGCTGTAAACTGTAATCAGTATAACTGGAGCATGCATATGTGCAATACATGCACCATCAAGGATTGCTGGCTGCAATCAGTAGTATAGTGTACCTCTGTGTGGTCTTAAAAGTAATAAAGACATTTGTTATGAATTTGTAGTGTTAAAAGTAAAGGTAACAGAATAGAGTCAAATAATTGTATCAATGCTTTGTATGTCACATATGATGTTACTGATGTTCTCCATTTTTTTAGCCTTTCATCCTAACCCTTATCTTTGCTTTTTTTGCTTTTGTTTTATTTTGTTCCCTCACATCACAGCAAGGTAGGCCTGTACCCACAGGATCCTCTTGCCCTTGCTCTGGCTACACCACTGCCCAGCACATTTGGTGCATGACCTAGCAGAACATCCTCGGCTTCCCCTGCACTATATGGCCCCTCAAATAGTTTTGCCCTAGAGGATAAGCCTGTGGCTCCCTCTGGGAGCTGTGGCAGAGGTGATGACAGTATCACCTGAGAAGAACTACCAGGGATGGTGTATAGGAATATGCACCTCACTGTGGGTGCACACCTACATTGGTTGGAGTTTCTGCTCACCATCCTGGTTCAGAATATCTGAAGGAGACACAGACATCAGGTACTGTAGCCAGCAATGCAGTGATGTGGCAGTGATGATAGTCCATTGGATGAGGACTAGATTCTCACTGTCATTGAACTTGATGTGCATGGGACCTCAATTTCTCCACCCTCTCCCCATCCATGTTCACCCACCTCTTGTGTCCTTCACCATCCCTCTGTCTTGTCTTGTATACCCTGTATGTCTGCCATTGCTTCATACCTTCGTCCCTTCCCCAACATTCCTCTCTCTCTGGAAAAAAAAAGAAGACTGTTCCAAAAAAATTTGTCCCATACATAGCTCTCCATTTCATACACGTCTTCTTGACATCCTTGATTTGGTCCAATTGTGTATACAACATGACTGTGTTGTGGTCACCCCCCCCCCCCACTCTGGAAGTGATAGTCCAAATTCAGCTAATATTTTGCATATATGATCATGTTTTACTATTGACTAAATGGATAACTGGTTCTTTCCTGCATCTCTCCTTCACTTGTTTTCCCCCGCTTGCTCCACATTTCACCACTTTCCTGTCTTTCTTGTTTCTTTTCTTTAAAGCATAAGTGAGTGATGGTGCACATTGCGCATGAACATGAAGCAACAGTGAATGGCATCAATATAAATAAATGTATCATATACACTTGTAAAATTAATACTTACACCCGTATTCAAATCCAGTAACATCTGCCTTCAGCAATAATGCAGTAACACCTGCTGCCACATACTCAGTTAGGTAGCAGATGTATTTTATATAATCAATAGTAACTGTCACATTTTAGCAAAGATTTCCATTTGTACTCCCCTATGGTTGCTTCCCATATCATCAAAGTCATATCTTCCCCATTAATTTTGCATGAAGCATCATTGCACGATCCCCAGTAATGTTTTATAAAGCATTACTGTGTGATACCCATTTAGTTTTATAAAGCATTAGTGCATGATGGTGGGCAATAGTGCTCATTATGCATTATCATTAAGCAATGCTAATACAAAACTAGTTCAATGTATTAGCTACAGCTGTATTCAGAACCAGTACCATCTTGCCCCAAAAAGGAATGTATCACTGCATTAAGTGACTGAATACCTGGATCCAGAGAGTCAGTTAGGTAGTGAGTGTATGCAACAGCAATTAAGTCTGCCATTTGCTATTCAGTTTCTAAAGTACACCTGCTACACAATTGATTATGTAGCACCATTTGTTAATGCATTAATCCATTCAGTTTGGGGTCAGATGATACTGGGTTCAAATAAAGGTATATGTAACAGTTTCAAATGCTTTTATGTGCAACTCCAAATTCTAAAGTGTGATAGTCGGCATGGAGTCTCTAAAATATACCTGCTAGCTAGCTGACTCTGTGGCAGCACATGTTCATGCACCGAATGGAGTAATATGTACATTTTTGGCCTAGATGGTACTGCTTCCAATACAACTGTGTATAGTACTTATAACTACTTTTTGATATAGTAGTGTGTTAGTGTGTGATGTGCACCATCAAGCAATTATGCTTTAAAGAAAAGAAATTGGAAAAATAAGAAAATAGTGAAATGGGAAGCAAGCAGGGAAGAACAAAGTGAAAGGAGGGCATGAATGTGCAGGATGGATGTAGGAAAGAACCATAGCTATCCATTTTTTCAACAGTAAAACATAATCACATATGTAGAATATTAGCTGAATTTGCAGTGTCAATGCCAGAGAGAGGGGTGACACAATATAATCATGTTGTATAGCCAATTGGACTGAATCAAGTGTATCAATATGACACATGTATGAAATGGAGAGCTATGTATGATGATTTATTTTTGGGGGGGACAGGTAACATTTTTTTTGAGAGAGAGAAAGGAGTGTTGGGAAGGGATGTAGGTATGTCTAGGTCAGGTAGGTTTGGAAGGTGAGGAAGCAAGGAAAGACAGACAGGACATACACAGCAAGACACAGGGATGGTGAAGGACACAAGAGGTAGGTAAACACCATGGTTGGGCTGATGGTGGGAACATTGTGAACCTATGGATGTCAAGCTGGGTGACAGTGAGAATTGCATAATCACCCACTAGATTGTCATCACTGCTACCTCACTGCACTGATAGCTGCAGAGTCTGGCATCCATTTCTCCTTGTGTTATTCAGTACAATGATGAAGAGCAGTGTCTCCATCTGGCTTGGGTGTGCACCAACTATGTGGTTCACAGTCCTATGCAACAACTCTGGCAATTCATCAGGGTTGATAAAATCACCACCTCTGCCACTGCTCCTGGAGGGAACCACTGGCCTATCCTGCGGGGCAGAACTGCCTGAGGGACCATGTAGTGCAGGGATAGCAGAGGGGCTGCTACCAGATTGTGTCCCAGATGTGCTGGGCGTTGGAACCATAGCTAGTGAAGTATGGGCAAGTGAATCCTGTGGGGCAGGCCTACCCTGCTGTGCTGTGGGAAAAAACAAAAAATTAAAAATTAAAAAAAAAAAAACACAAAGAGAAGAAAAGTGCTGGGGTGAGACAAAACAAGGGAGAACATTAGCAACTTCATGTGTGACATACAATACACTGATACAATATCTGACTCTCTTCTGTTACCTTTACTTTTAAGACTGCGAACTCCTAACAAATAACATTTTTACTGTTAAGACTACCTGGCTCATAACAGATGCACACAATACTACAGATTACAGCAAGCAATGTTTGTTGTGTGCATATATGGATGTTCCACTTATACTGATTTACAGTTTACAGCAGGCCACTGGTGTCACTGCTTTAAAGATCTGACATTACAATTTTGATGAAAATGTAACAGTATTGTATATTTGGGAAGTGTGGTTTTTGAACCCTCATCCTCTGGCTACTCTCTAATACTGAACTGTTGTTTTGGCCTACAGACTAATATATGCATACTTTCCTGTTACAGTTGAGAAATGCATGCTCAATTTGATACAACTGTATAATAAATCAATAAGGGTATCTTAACTTTTAGTGCTAAAACAACAGTACTGTTAGGATGCATACATACTGCATGCTTCTCGCATCCATGCCAATCTAGCACCATGGGTTTGTGCATTCAGTTCTCTGATGGCTGAGGAAAAACAGAACAAAACAAAATACTAATTTGAATACCAATCCTGACTATATCCAGCTTTTAAATCTTACAAGTAGTCTCTGTAAGTGATACTTACACATATGTGGGGTGCTCCCAGTCCTAAATTCTTCAATCCAGTATTCAAGGTTATCCCTATTCCTCATCTGGAGGTCTCTGTAGTGATTTCTACATTATTCACCAATGAAGGGGATACTAGTAGCTCTGGTCAAAGCCTAGGCAAGACTATTCCATGCCTCTGACTTGTAATGGGTGACAGTGAGAATTGCGTCATCACCCACTAGATTGTCATCACTGTTACCTCACTGCACTGATGGCTGCAGTGTCTGACATCTGTTTCTCCTTGTGTTATTCAGTTTCCCATCTCCTGGGCATACCTGGATTTAGAGGCTATATTTCTGAGTGTTTTTCTGTTGCATGAAAGTGGCTGGTGCTTCCTGCTCCATTCGCCCTTCGCTACGCTTGGGCTCACTCCACTCCCTTACCCTACCCCTATTCCCACCCACCCTATAACAATTACATTTATTCTATCTTTCTCCATGCCCACTTCCTCCCTACACCACTACCACATCTTCCCATAAACTCATATCACCACAGGCCTCTATTCTTTGCATCTTTATACCCATCGAACTACTATATATTCTATTCACACATTTTACATGTATACTATTTCATTCCATTCTTCCTCACACCATTGCTAAATCTATTCTCTCTTAAATTCACCTCTTATAATGTCTTCCCTAGCTACAACCCTGATTTACTTACTACCTTTCTCCTTAGCTATACTATTAGTCACTAACCTTACAGCACTAGGGCCTTACTCCCTAATCCCCATACATAACCCAACACCCCTACAATCAGTGTCCAAAGGTCACTCCTATTCCCATATCTCTGCCAGCCTTTACCCTCATTCTCCACTCTTATGTAGTAAACCCCAAATACCCATTACTAACTTTTATTTATCCTACAATCATAATATTCTAGCACAGTTCCTTACCTCCTTTCTCTCCATTCTAAAGCATTCCTTCTACAAACTTTTTTACTTCTTCTCCTCCTTTATATACTTAGGAGACATTCACCCTAACCCAGGTCCCTCCCCCCATAAAACTTTCCATATAACCACCATTAACTTCCAAAGTATTTGCAACAAAACCTCTGAATTTCATGCTTGTCTAACTCTTAATAGAACTCACATCATAGCTGCTACTGAGACCTGGCTGAAACCAAGCATCTTAGATTCCTTCCTCCAAATTTCAGTGTAATCAGGGTCGACAGACAATACAAAAAAGGAGGTGGTGTTGCCCTGATTTATCCCAATACCCTTAATATATGCTCCTTTCCCAATACTATTCCTAAATTCCATAACGCCGAAATCCTAATATCATTTCTTGACCTCAACAACTCAAAAAAACTCTGTATTATAGTCATTTATATTCCTCCTGGGAATAACATCCCAGTTCTAGAAGACATTCTTTCCTGGATTTCACAGACAATAAAAAATGAAACCATTATACTATGTGACATGAATATTGATTGGGCATCTACTTCCACTATCCAATCTCCCAACAGTATCAATCTATTCCACTTTAATCAACTAATTACTTCCACCATTAGATATAACTTCAAAAATAATAAGGGATCAATTCTAGTCTGGATCTTAGTCTCTGACCCCTCTAAATATCAAGTTGCCAGCACCCTTCTAAATTCTTTTAGTGACCACCTCCCAAACAACAGTATTCGCAACACCACATCTCTCTCTAAAACCCCAAATATTAGGAAAACACAAAACTTAAGCGAATTCTGCCCCCTTACTTTCAATACTATCCTTAAAGGTTACAACTGGAACAGTCTCAAAACCCTGCCACTAGATGATGCCCTTCTTTATTTCAACAATTCCTTTCTTAATATTCTCCACAGCCTGGCACCTACTAGATCCATCAGAATCAAATCCAAACACCCCCCTGGCTTTCTAAAACTGCAAAACAAATCATGTGAAATAGGGACAAAGCATGGAAGCTTTGGTTTACTTCTAATAACCCCAACAATCTTATCCACTATAAACAACTTTGTAATCAATCCAAAAAACTTATCCGAAAAGACAACCAACAATATTTCATAAACCTACAAATAAACAGGAAAAATAACCCTAAACTCTTCTGGTCCTTTACAAACAATCTTCTAAACCCTGGCACTAAAACCAACCCTTGTCCCTTCCCGAACATGGCATCCAACCTTATTGCCTTCAAATTCAACTCATATTTCATTGCTACAATAGAAAATCGCACTGCTTCATTTTCTTCCCCCCTTCCTAGCAATCCTAACCATAACTCACCCTCCTTCTCACACCTTCCTCAACATAGCACATTCCCAACATCATCTACTCAAAATCAAGAAAAACGTCCTACCCATAGAGAATTTAACCTTTCCTCTATTTCTACTTCATATATAAAAAAACTCTTACTAAAGCTAAAACCTTGCTCCAACTCAGCTGACAACATTCCTGCCAAATTCCTCAGGATTGCCATTGATTCAGTAGTTTATCCAATTATCATTCTAATCAACAGGTCAATCCAAGAATCTTATGTTCCCTCTTTATGAAAAAAAGCCATGATCCGCCCCTCCTCTGACATCTCTAACTTCTGACCTATTGCTCTTCTTTCCCCATAGTCAAAATTCTTGAAAAATGTATCCAAAAACAACTAGTTACCTACCTGTTAAATAACAACATCCTCTCCCCTACAGAACATGGATTCCATCCTAGCCACGGTACCTCTACTGTCTCCTATCCTTCGTAGATGTCATTAACAAAATCCATTACTTTGGCCATATAGCATCTACCCTTTTTCTAGATCTATCAAAGGCCTTTGATACCATATCCCATTCCATCCTTCTTTCTCAACTGTCTTCCATTGGGCTATCTTCTTCATCCCATGCCTGGTTTGAAAGTTATCTCCATTCCAGACAACATGCCATCAAATGGCAGCACTCAATCTCTCCATACCTCAATAACCCCACCGGCGTCCCCCAAGGCTCAATTCTTGGCCCCCCCTATTTAATATTTTCATTAATAATTTACACCAAGCTTTACCTCACTCCTCCCTAGTTAAATATGCTGTTGACTCGACCAGAGTCTGTTCTGCACCTAACCCCACCATCCTACAACAAATGACCCAAACAGCTTTCTCTACTGTTGAATCTTGGCTCCACCAAAATCACCTGTCCTTAAATGCCAAAAAAAAAAACTTATGGTGTTCACCCCTAAAAAGAATACTTCTATCAGTTTCAAGACTTTAACATTCTCTCATTTAATTCCATAAAGATCAAACTCATAGCTAATACCAAACTCTTGGGGGTTATAATAGACAACAATCTAAAATTTGATCTTTGTATCCAATCCCACATTTCTAAAACCCACAAAAAACTTGGCCTCCTATACAGGCACTATAAATTCCTCTTCCCTGCTACTAAACAAGCCCTAGCCCTCTCTTACCTGCTTCCTTCGCTAACCTACAGTCCTTCTTAAAACTTAAGTTAGAATTCTGCTATAACAAAATCACCAAATTTGCTTATGTCATTATTCTACCTATCACTGTATAGCCTTAAAGCATCTCCACTGGCTCAAATTCCCACAATTCCTGCTACATTTCCAACTAACTACTTCTCATAGACTAATATACAAACCACAAGACTGCCCTGCACTCAGCTCCTTATTTACTCATTACTCCCCCACTAAGTCATTACACACAGAAAATCAAAACTTACTTCAAGTCCATAAACCAAACCTTCCAGTTGGTAAACTTCTATACTATGGCCAGGCACTGGAATGATCTCCCCTCCTCTGTACGTTCTGAACAACACCCCTTCAAATTCAAATCCACCCTCCAAAATCATCTTCTTTCCAACTGGATTTGCAACGGCAGTACCTTCTTTAATGCTGTTACCTAACCCTCTCTCCTTTATTAGCACTCCTTGTACTGCTCTTTTCTTAATTAACTTATGATCTTTGCTGCCTTTAAAATCACATTTCTGTCATGTTACTTAATCTTACTACTACATTTTGTAGCAGCTAACTGTACCACTGCACTGACATCTTTGTATAGTAGCATTATAGATGAAAGCTGTACCTTCTCATTTATTGGATGGTAGAAACCATTGTTGTAACTACCTTGCGGTAGCCACCTCTGTACTGTTACTCAGTTTTTCTATGTAAGAACCAGTTTTTCTGTGTAAAATGTACCTCATTACTGGTATCATTCATTTTTGTAGTAACTTTTGTAAGTATAGTAGCCACCTTGTGGTAGTTACCTCTGGAATGTAAAGTAGTTTTTCTTATAGCATTACTCTACTGGAGCTTTTCTCCCTGGGCCTCCACTGAAAATGGGCTCTCGTCAGCCCAATTGACTTTCCCGGTAAACAAATGTAATAAATAAATAAATAAATAAATAAATGTATTGTGTCTTTTGGCTTTTCCCATTTAGGGGTCGCCACAGCGGAACTCCGGTCCGCTAATGATTGGCAATATATTTTTACGTGCCGAGTTGCTGGCACTGACGCACAACCTTCAACAAAGGTACACCCATTCATGCATGTCTCTACACAGAAGATGCTCTAGCTGAGAATCGAACAGGACAAAGTCTTACTGTGAGGCAACAACGCTACCGCAGCACCACCACCACCACCACCACCACCACCACCACCACCACCACCACAGCTAAATAAATAAATAAATAAATCTAAGCCACAATAGTCCCTCTGCAAAAGCCTGGGTCCATGTTCATTCACTAGGCACCCAAAAAATACTTTGGACTCCTGGACACCCCATCTTTGAGCACAGGATCTCAAAACCTCTCCACAAATGCCTGTCATACCTACCACAGATCAAGACCAATGCAGAATGATGTTTTTCCACCATTTTCAGGCATTGTGCTTACTGACATTGTGCACTTTTTAGTTTTGAAACATTTGAAGTGTTGCTCATCACTTACCATCATGCAGACACGGTGCTCAAGGGTCCTCATTGCTGGGCAAGTGTTTGTGTGATGGCCAGTAGTATTAATTGAATGCATCCAGTTTATGTTAGTGGCTGTCTTGATCTGTCTACTACCTGGATGGTTCATTCAACCAGTTTGTGCACTGCTATTCTACATGCAAACCAGATTAGCATAGCCAAACAAGTTTGTGCTAAGTGGTGCATTGCGCAAACAGTGCCCCCCAAAAAATAAATAAATAAAAAACTTAGAAATAGTTGAAATGAGGAAAATCAATCTATGACATACACAGCAGAAAATGTTAGTACACATGAAATATGTCTACATAGATCTGAATCTCAACTCTCACTCCAATACACCTTCAGAAAACTGGATTGGTGCCTTATCCATCTTTGCCACAGAAGCAACTTTGCAGCAAAGAAATGAAGTAATTCCTAACATATCCAAGTGCAACTGAATGTACACTGGTATCAAGGCATAAACTGTTATTTGTACATTTATTATATTTAATATATTTGGACGTAGTGCACTTAGTGATCACACAACCTGTTATGATTACTCCTTGCAAATATACAGCTCTGTCTTACCTTTCTGTGTTTCTTGGTCATTCATCAGTTATCTGACCAGTACTCAGAGACATGCAGTGTGCAAGCCAGTCTATATAATTTACCTTAAAATGTGTGAGGGTATTAACTGGGAATATTATCATTTGCAGTTGCCATCAAATGAAGGGCAGATTGGATGGCACAAAAAAGAACAGACTGTTCTTTTGGGGGAGGAGGGCAAAGGTGAGTTCCTATTATGGCATATGCAAGGGTACACTGTTCCTTCAAGGGGGGACCCAAGCTAAGCTACTGTTATGGCACAAACAAGGATATGTTGCTCTTGTTATTCTCCTTGTTTTGCATCCTGCCTGTTTGATCTTGTGAGGATTGCAAAGTCAGAAACTGCAATGTGTCTTTTTACTTTCTAACTTCTCTCTGTAATGATTTCCTGTTACAAGCATATGGTGCTAAACTGAGGGCATGCAGTGATCATCAGTACTTTGGAGAGGTATGAATGTGTGAATCTTTGATGCCTGAGGCCTACCACTTGCTAATGGACACGTGCAAGCCAAATAACTCTCTGCTGTCAAATGTTACGTTAATTTCTGTAAAAGTCTCATACCTTTTACTTGCTTACTGTACCAAGTGATGAAATACGACATGCCATAATATTATTATACAATACAGTACATGTTCAGAACTTAACTTGTAAATGCAGCAGTTGCCACAGTGTTAGTTCAGGGCTGACTGTGATGCAAGCAGTACACAGCCAGTAAATGAGGAGGTAAAGGCTCTGGCTCTGAGATGAGGCTGACAGAGGTTTCAGAGTTCCTGTAGTGTGTCCCTGTCTACCCTGTAGCAATCTACAATGTCTATATCATGTATGTTGTGATAAGTTCAGTGTGGCCTGAAAACTCTTCTCCGTTTCTGGCTCGGCCTATTGGCAGCAGTAGTAGCACTGCCTGTAGCCTCTAGCCTTTAGCACATACAAATGGATTAAAGCAGAAGCAGCTCCTAACATTCTATTTGTATAGACTTTCTGTGTCTGTACTCCACGACTTTTGAAATCTGCAGGAAAAAACAGCATCGGGTCTACATGGATGCTTTATAACTTGTTGAATAGCTCCACCAGATTGGTTGATTAGCATTCAGATTAGCTGCTTATGCTGTAATTAGGATCTCTAAAACACAGGCTAAGACAGATGCAATCCATTAATAATCTACTCTATTATAAAAAGGTAAATGTGTAGCTAGCCAAACTGAAGGTGAGGACACATGCTACATGTTTGCAGGACTTCACAGAGGAGTATTGAACTCTCGCAGATATGCTCCCATTTTATTACCTACATAATGCATATTCTGGGATATATTTATGAATAATGTGAAGCAAAAGCTTTTACACTTTTAGCTTTATGCATTAGTTAGAAGTCTACTGATGGCATGGCCTTGTTTATCAAGCCATTTCAGAGGTACACATGATTGACAATACATGAAAACAGAATGCTGTGTGATAAATATGCAAAAGCACTTTTAGCATTACAAAGATGTTTTATTAGCACAATGGTTCATTTACTTGTTCTTTTGTGGGTGGAGGGAACAAAAAAGAGTTAGTATTATGTCACAAACTAGAATGGACTGTTGTTTTGCAGAGGAGCACAGTTGAGTTACTGCTATGGCACATACAGTGATATGTTGCTCTTGCTCCTCTTCTTGTTTTGCATCCTGCCAGTTAGTATTTCACATCTGTTGACTGTTTTATGTTTTTCCAGTGGGTAATACTGACTAGCTACCTTTACTGTTTTATTTGGAAACAGTTACATTGTACTTATGTGATACTTATATGCATTATCATTCACTGATGCGGAGAACAATATAATTCTTGATGTTGTCCGCCAACATGGGGCATTTCTGCTGGGAAGGAGTCAGCCCAATATAGCACACAGGTTGCAATTATGGCAGCAGATTGTTGACAACAAAAATTCTGTGGGCAGCCACAACCAAACCTATGAACAGATGTGCCACAGGGCCACTGACATGATTACCACAGCACTGGGGTGCACAGTTGGAGTTACGCAAGACCAAAGGGTAACTGGGTGATTGGCCTGCTACAGAACCACCATTTTACCCCAATGAAGATTTTCTGGTGAATATCCTCCAGCATGAGAGCTCACAGCAGAGTGGACCACAGTATGTCCTTGACATGGGCGCCGCTCCTTTTGAGTCCCAAGAGGAGCTTCCAGGTATGCTTTGTTATATGACCAGTTGAATTTTGTTGTATAGTAAAACAATTGACATAAATGTTACTTCTGTGTCACATGTCTTTTTTTTTGGGGGGGGTTAAAGATTGCTAAAGTTATAAGCTAAGTTTGGAGTTGTCAGCCACATTCTTGTTGAAAGTAGAGTTAATGCAGATATAGAGGAGTACATGTATCACCCCATGTCTTACTGTTAAATGTGATGATGTTGCCCTCATCTCTTGCCTAACTTCTTTCAGGATCATCAGTAATCCAGCAAGATATGCCTCCTGCAGATGGTAACCCAAATAAATTTATGTCAGTACTGCAGATCAATTTAAAGTATTATCATAATGTGTTATTTTTAGGCCTGTTGTGTATATTGCTGTACTGTCTGTAATAGTGACAGCACTATTAGCTGTTGAGCATATATTGCACCATAGTAGTGCAGGTATTAATGTAATCCTGTGTTTCTTCCGTTTTATCCCAGGTGATCATGACAGTGGGACTGTGGGCCCTGTGGGCCCTATGGCACCTGATGTCAATGTTTCAGCAGACACTGATGATGATGTTGGCCAAATGGAGGCAAAGTCGGGTGGTGCAGAGGTTGAATCTGACACAGAGGTTGACATCCAGCCACCTCCTTCATTTTCCCAGGACACAGCCAGTAGGCCTACTCCTATCCTGTCCACTGAGTCCACAGATACTGGACAGATGGAGGACGAGAACATTGATCAGGTAAATGCGGCTACTGTCGCTTCAGTTCCTGTTGATTCTGGCCATAGCCAAAGTGTGGATGAGGTGCCATGCAGGAGGGTTGATAGGGGTGTTCGATGGGGCCTGCTGTCCCTTCTCCACCTGGTGCAGGTATCTCTTTCCATGTCACTCAACATATGTTTAGGACCATCATGGAAGCTCAGTCACATTCAGAAAGGTGCTCCAGACAAATGCTCAGGGTTGTAGATGTGGCACAGGCTGATATGCATGACTGCCTCCACAGTGTTGCCGATTCATGGGATCAGATGAATGATACTTTGGAATGAGGGCTATCTGTGATGGACTGAATGGTGTCTGTCATGGAGTGAGTAGTGTCTGTGATGGAATGTCTGCTGGGAGGGGAACTGTGTCCTTGTGGGTGAAGGTCAGCTACATCTGCTGATAGCCAATGTAGCCTTGCCCAATCATGCGCCTGTATTGGCAGTACGTCTACTGCTCCATCAGTGAGTGTGTTGTTCACACCCAGATGTGGCAGGCCATGGGAGTCATGGTCCTGGGTGTTCCCATGAAGGGAGCACACCCAACAGACATCAGTTACATTCAGGTAGCAGCACTGCATTTGATCTTGGATGTGGAAGTGCCAGTGCAACTTCTGGCAGTGGCAGTTCTCACTGTCAGGGGCAAAAGTGATGAACTGCCAACTCTACCATGCATGACCCATGCTTGTCTGACATATCAAGAGGTACAGCTAGCATTGAGCTTGGCTGTGTTCATGCAGACCCTAACACACCACCTTCACATGGAGGACCCTACACACACACACACACACACACACACACACACACACACACACACACACACACACACACACAAACACACACACAAAACAGTTACATGGTTCAACCTGCCTGTTTCCCTTTCTTACTCACACACACTCACCAAATGTTTGTGTCAGCCTAAGCCTCCTGCTCCCCTATACAACACCTTGTGCAATGATGATAACTGTGCCATATCTCTGTTTTCTCTCTTTTGGATTCAGGGATACGTAAGCTTTTTGTCTGATGCATAGGGTGCATAGCTACATTAGTGTTTGGTATATCTGCATTTGTGTTGTTGAACTGATAATTGTACCTGCCACTTATATTTGCTTTGCCAAGTTATACAGTGAATAGCAGCATCGTTTCATTACTTTATGGTATATTCTTTTGTAAGGGCTGTGAAGTCAGAAACTGCAATGTATCTCATTATTTTCTAACTTTTCTCTGTGATGAATTTCCATTACAAATGTATGGTGCACATCATAAGTCACGCCATCACATTCAGGTCACAGGATTGTATGACAGCACTGTAGTTAAATCTCATTAGAACAGCAATACTGTATAATGCTCTCTTTTGCATGTACCTCACCAGACACATGCAGCAGCTGGACAGACCACAGAGCTTTCTTGTCAAGATATCACAGGGCCTACAAATGCACACAGCCTTCCTGAAGACACTGGAGAGTATAAATGTCTCTCCAAACACCATCATATTGGGTGACTTCAACTACCCAAACATAGACTGGGAACATTACTCAAGCCCCAACACCCTAGCCCAAAGGTTCCTTGAGTTCATAAACTCAAATGCTATGGAACAACTAGTCACCATTCCCACAAGAGGAGAAAATATACTAGACCTGATCATCACAAACATGGGGACAAAATGCTCCACACCGGAAGTATATCCCTCATTGGTGAGATCAGACCATAAATTAATCTCACTGGAGATCCACATCCCGCCCCACCCCAGCAAAAGACCACAGTGAAGAACTTCTCAAAAGCAAACTTCACACTTCTTAAGACTGGAGTGGTATCCTTCAAGGCCCCGAGCCAGTGGAAACCACAACCCACGCTGCTGAAAACCTTACAAATGCCTTCTACGAGCACCTCCAGGAATGTATGGATCAAGCAATCCCTAATAAAATCAAGACCCTTTCCACCAAAGGAGGCACCCGGTCTGGTGGACTCCAGCCATAAACAAACTCTACAACAAGAGGAGAAAGCTACTACATGACAGAGCAAAATCCCTAAATGGGAAGGCATCTCTGATCAATACTAGCAAAAAACTACAATCACTCATAAAATCATCCAAGGCCAACTTTGAGAGAAAAATCGCTAATGACACAAAAGACAATCATAAAGCCTTCTTTAGCTATGTTAGAAACCTGGGTGGAAACTCCCAGATATGCTCAGAATTAGTCCAAAATGATAAAAAATCACTGAACCCACAGACATTGCCAACATACTGGCAGACAGGTTCAGTGCAAATTTCTCCCTCCCCCCAAAAGGAGAAATATCTATCCCACCAGAGTCTAGCCTCCCAAACATCTCAGATGCCCAGGTGAGAGCTGCTCTCTAAAGCAAAAAACACAGCATCAATGGGACCGGACGGTGTCCCTGGCTGTGTGCTACATGAACTCAATGAGGAACTAAACCCACACATAAGGCTGCTGTTTAATCTTAGCCTTACTACAGGATAAGTACCCAAAGAATGGTGTACAGCAACTGTGGTCCCACTCCACAAAGGCGGTGCTTCTACGGACCCTGGAATTACCGCCCATAAGCTTGACGAGCCTTGTCTGCAAAGCTATGGAGAGGATCATAATGGAACTCATAAATAAAGACATTGGGGACCTACAGACACTGGATCCTACCCAATTTGGCTTTGTCAAGGGCAGATCCTGCCTCTTGAACTTGGTCGACTTTTTCGAAACAGTCACTAAGGCCATTGATGAGGGTAAGGCAGTTCACACAGCCTACCTTGACCTAGCAAAAGCATTCGACACAATACCCCACTCGGGCATCATAGAAAAGCTCACCAGCTTAGATGTAAACCCATATGTCACAAGATGGGTTGCAAACTGGCTCAAGGACAGAACACACAGGGTTAGAGTTGCTGGTGCCATGTCAGACTCTAAGCCGGTCACGAGCGGTGTCCCACAGGGCTCAGTCCTGGGCCCCTCTTGTTCGGCATTTATTTTTCTGAAGTGCAGGCAAACATAGGGGATTGTGGCTGACAAAATTTGCAGATGACTGCAAACTGGGCACCATAATTGACACTCCATCAGACACAGACATCCTCCAGAAAGGTCTCATAGAAATGGATAACTGGTGCCAGAGCCATGGCCTTAAGCTAAATGCCAAAAATGTATAGTCATACCCTTTGGGAAAAACAAGGTAACCCCTAATTACCACATAGGTGGTAATCCATTAAACACGGAAGAAGTTATCAGGGACCTGGGGACCCAAGTTGACAGTAACCTCTCTTTTGACACTCACATTGCCAAAGTGGTTAGGAAGACCTTCTACATTGCCCACCTGATCATGAAGGGATTCACATCCAGACCAGGAGAGGTCATTGTACCCCTGTACTCTTCACTTATCAGACCAATGATTGAGTACAACGCCCCATTCAGAATGTACCTTATCCGACACCTGCAGCAGTTGGAAAGACCCCAAAAGTTCCTCACCAAAAGGATAAAGGGGCTCAAACATATGTCATACGATGCCCGACTGAAGAAACTCCAGCTCTATTCAGTCGCATACCGTCTGCTCAGAGGTGATCTGTGCCTGACATACAAGGCCGTGTCCAACCCGGAATTAATGGACATGCTCCACCTCAAAAAATCCAAATCCACCAGAGCCACGAGAGCAAGAGACTTAAACCTCAACACGGATATAAATAGGACATGCTGGAGGGACAGATTCATCACCCAGAGACTCCCTACACTATGGAACCGAATCCCAGTCCATGTGAGGCAGAGCCCCTCACTGACTCTGTTCAAGAGAAATCTTGACGAGTGGATGGGAGATCGTAGGTTTACCCCGGGAATCATCTCTGTATCACTGCTGGACAGAGGCACAGCAAACTAATGGGTATAGTATTCTCATCCTAAGGGGTGGTGAAAGCCACACACACTCTGGCTAGGCTTATAAATGCCCTAGGGCAGATAGCCTAGTATGAACCTATGAACCTATGAACCTATGTCATGATGTATGTGTATAGATTAAAAGGCATGTCACTGTAATCTGTCTAGAATTGTATGAGTTGACATCTGCCTGGCCTCCAGGCCAGTGTCTGATCATGCCCTGGTGGGATGGCTGTATATACAATAATCTGATATAGCCAATGAGATCAGCATTGTCTGTTGAGCATATGGCAATGACAGTCTCCCACATGCTGGTGTAAGATGCTCTCTGTAATGTTAAATAACAGTGTATATATACACACACACACACACACACACACACACACACACACACACACACACACACACACACACACACACACACACACACACACCAAGTTGATTGCAGTGAGAACTGGACCCTCACCTATCTAAGTTGCACAGACTACAGAACACAGTATGTTATGCAAGTACCACAACACAAGTCTGACTTTTACATGGCTGCAAGTCAGCTTATAGTAAATGACATCAGCAGGCCATGTGGGAGACAAAAAGTTGTAAAGGCTGTATGAAATGGATGTGTAGGCTTGTATACGTATCAAAATACTACTAACCCATGCTATTGGAGACACAACTGTAAGATAGCACATGCACTTTGCACACTCTCTCTCTCTCTCTCTCTCTCTCTCACACACACACACACACACACACACACACACACACACACACACACACACACACACACACACACCAAGTTGATTGCAGTGAGAACAGAACCCCTACCTAAGTGCACAGACTACAGAACACAGTACTTAATGCAAGCACCACAGCACAAATCTGAATTTTGAATGGCTGTAGGTCAACTTATAGTGGGTGACATCAGCAATGCATGCAGGAGAGAAGAAGTTGGGAGACCTGCCTGAAATGGATTTGTAGGCAGGTGAAATATCAAATTACTGTCAATATATGGGATTGGGGCAGTAACTGCAGGATACACACTTGCTCTTCTAGCTAGACACACACACGCGCACACACACACACACACACACACACACACACACACACACACACACACACACACACACACACACACACACACACACACAAACATTTGACTGTAGTGAGAGCAGAACCCCTACCTAAGTGCACAGACTACAGAACTCAGTACTTTACTCAAGCACCATGGCACAAGTCTGATTTATACAAGATTATAGCTGAACTTATAGTAGATGACATCAGCAGACCATGTGGCAGACAACAGATTAGGAGGCCTGCATAGGCACATAGATTCATAGGTTCATATGTTGCCAGTAGCCTAACAGCACTAGGGTGTGTAGAAGCTTAGCTGTGTAAAAATATAAGCATCCTTCTTGAGAATAGTTGGATGATTGAGTTTAGCACAGCGATGCTGTGAGCACCACACATTATATATTACACTTTGCAGTGTGGTTGATATATGTGTGGAAGAAAATACTGAGAACCCAGGGTTGTACTACTTCTCTGTATTGTAAGTATATGGCACATACTTAGATTGTGCCCTTAGTTTGCAATGTTTCCACATGTAGTTTTATGTCATACAAAGGAAATGAACAATAAACACCAATAAGAAATCATCCTGTATACAGCTCCATAGCACAATGAGCAGCAGATTTGCATGATGGTTAACAAAGTGTACACACATGTGAGTCATCCCTGTTTTTGTGTAGGTAAGCAGTGCGCAAATGCAAGCCATATTGCTAATGTCTGACAAGCAGAATGCAACAGTGGCAAGAAATTGTATGTATAAGCAGTTGTGTATGCATTTATTGCAAAAGTTAAAGCCATGCCAGTCAAGATAGCAGGAATACATTTACAGGACTACAGTACACAGTATACCCACAGCCATACATTTGATGATAAATGTGATAATACATAGATTACTCCATCAGTAAAAGTAATATTGTATGAGATATGCTATATTCGAAGCCAGGACCATGTGTATAGCAGTCCTACCCTTACACCTGTTGCCACAAGAATGTTGAGAAAACAGTTATCTGTGTTGCACTTCATTGTTGTAAGCTGCAATGTCACAGCAGTAAAACAAAGGTTGAACACTCTGTACTAGAACCCAATACCATCTGTATTCCAGGCCATATTTTCACAATGGCCAAGTGCATTCATTGAATGTATCCAGTTTCTATTTTGGGCTGTCTGCTTCCTAGGTGGTCCACTACACTTCATGCAAACCAGATAAACACAGCCAAATCTGTAAGTGATTTATTCCCTGCTTCCACTGTTTGCACTATGTGGTGAATCACATAAAAAGTGCATTTAAAAATGGGAAGAATAAGACAAATAAAACTTAGTAATAGACACATATAAGTAAAATAAGTGATTGTTGTCATATGTTAAGGTACTTTCTGAACAAATCCACCACCATTTACTTGATTACTGCACCAAGTTAAGAAATACAAGGATATGCCATAATATTATTAAAGCATACATGCTAGGTTCAAGACTTACCTTGCGAATGCAGCAGTTAACACAATTTTATTTCAGGGTTAAATTTTCCTTGTCTCTACTCTAATGATATTGAAGTATTCAGGAAAAAACAGAATGGAGGCTACATGGATATGTTACAGCTAGTTGAATAGTGCCAGTGTACTGAAAAACATCTGCTTATGCTGTAATTAGTACCTATGAAAAACATCTGCTGATTTACTGAATATATCAACTCCTTAGTGCTCATTAGTGTGTGTAATGCGCACCTACACACCACTGCATGCACTGATGCTTAAATAACGTAAACACAGGTCTTGTTACTACTTTTCTCCATTCCTGTGATGTCACGCAAACATGCAGCTCAAAAAGTGAAGGAAAGGTCGCAGACCCTGTACTAGAACACAGGGCCATGTATACTCTAACCCTACACTTACATGTGCTGCCACAGGAATAGTCATGTGGCAATCACCTGCCATTCATTCCTCTATTTCCCTGTAGTTGTGCTAAGCTCAGCATGGTGCAAGCACTGACAAAAAAAAAATTACTTAAAGCGAACAGACAACACATTTTAAACAATAAAGAGGATGCAACAGAATTTGTGAATCTTGCACTGCTTACATGCTCTTTCACACTTTACAGACATACATGCACACCTCTGTAAGTGTAACCTGACACCTCCCCTCAATGTCATCATACACTGTTGCCAACCACTGAAACCAAACACTGTGGAAGTGCCTACACGAAGTGAACATCCCTACATGGTTACAAGTTTTTGGGATTCAGCAATTCTAATGAGTTTTGACCTCATTTGCCTCTTCACCAGGCTGACAGTCCTGAATCTACATTGTTGGTAACTGTGTAGGCATGGAAACTGAGGGGAAGCCCAATGTTGTACACACAAGGGAGGGTATTACTTCACTATATAGCTGCAGAGAGGAATACAGGTTTTGATAAAATTTGACTGTATTCTGTCAGATACGTACTTTGCATGCTTACATGACAGTATGAATAGTATGTTTCATGGGGTTTACATTTTTAGCTCTCTGCATTAGCTGTGAGTATATTCTTCATCTGGGGGTAGGGGAGCAAAGCTGCACTTATGTCATGGCACTTAAAAAGGAATTGTTGCTATTGTTAATCTAATGTTCAAGCATTCGCCATGTCTAATAATGCCATAATGTGTGTGGCGTTACATGTTATGGACAGTTCTGTACAAATCTAGGGAATTTACTTGCTCTTGTTTTCATGAAGACTGCTTCCCATGGCTGTATTTGGAAACTTTTAAATACGTAGGCAACACAAGCATGGAGTCTACAGGATTACTTTACAGACTGTTGAATAGCTCCACTGTGTTAGCTTGCTTCATTAGCATACAATTCAGCTACTTATGCTGTAATTTGCATGTCACAGAAATTGGCATGTTTGCACGTGAGTGCACGCTGCTACACGGAATTTATTGAATCTAAAAATATTTGTGGGCATGTGCGCATCACAACACAATGCGCACATGGTCAAAAATGACTGTTTTTATTGAATCCCTCCATGTTATAAATGATACAATTAAGCTGCTTATTAACTATGTATGCCACAAAAATAGGCATAACCCATGTATGAGGAGGATCACCCTTGAAGAGAATTATGCACTTTAATATATTAATGGGTGTGCATCTCGTATGTAGGTATGTGTGGTGTTACAAATGTGGGAACAGTGTGTCATACTTAATACCCTTGTCTAAGTCACTCCTGCCTGACACAGTTATCGTGCAGATAACAGCAGATGCAAATATCACACTATGATGCAGTTTATTTCACAGAGCTGTGTATTGTTGGCATCTGCCACAATAAGCAGCAATTGATATTGTCATAAACAATTGAAATTAAGGGGCTATATTAAGTCATCCAACACTTAAAAAAAGCGAACAATGACTTATTGAACCCATGTAAGCGAAAGCTTACAATCCTGAATGCTTAGAACAGCAATTTTTTTTCCAAGGGAAAAAAAAATCGCTGTTCCACAAAACAAAAAAACATTTTTTTAAACATTACATAAAGTGGGGGGCTTCACCCCTACACCCCCCTACTTAAATATACCAACTCTGAGATCACACCAGAGTCACAAAAATGGCAAAGTAATGGAAACAGCCAAGTGATTTCTTTCTCAGGGAAAGAATTAGCTTATATGCCGTTTTGCTATTTTGCTTTTTGTGCTTTCAAGTTAGATCAAGATGCATTAGAAAGAATGCATCTTCGATCATTTAATAGGAACCCGAAATTAATGTGTGAATTAAAAAAAATATCCTTATAATGAATGCCATATCAGCATGTCAGACTGTTGGCAATTAATTGAATATACTAGTGTGCATGTAGTTGTGATTAGTCTTATATAAATGGTTCTTGGTCAAGGACGGTTTCTCTGTATTTTTTGTACACATATCACCAAAAAACTGGAGCACACTCATGCACAACTCAGTACTCAGTTCATAGGTAGCACTCTCACCATGACATTAACAGAACAAATGTCTACTGCCATGAAATCTAAAGATACATTCACATGTGTTCATGCATAATATCAAGGGATGACACTGATGTGATGTAATGGTTGTTGTGTGATGTCAGTACATTCACACAAAATGATTCCCTATGCTAGAATTAAACATCAAGCTGTACAACTCCTCTAACAATATGACTATGAATCACATGAGCCATAGTGGAACTGTTATCACAGCTGTTGAACTCCACCTATGTGAAATCATTAAATCAGATTTACTTTATTTGTCCATAATTTTATCAGATAAAATGGATGGGAGAGGCCTCTGCCACCCTATTCATAGATATTAGAATGGGGGGATGTCATTCCTGTAGAACAGTTAAGGACACAAAGGTTTACAGTCACTCAGTGCTGGTTTGGAACACTTGACTAAGCATTAAGAAAATCAGCACCATAGTGGGATCAATGAATGTGCCATGGTATAACTGCATTACTAATTGTTATATGTGAGGTTACGTGAAAGTATTACATCATGTTAATGAATCAAGGAATATGTGTCCCTGTAATTAATTAGAAATCATCTTACTTTATGTCAGACAACATTGTCTGATGCAAGGTATACTCAAACACACCTGTGGCCTCCTGCTGTTGTTACTGCGATGGTAGAATAACAATTATGTACAATGTGACTATAATCCCATATTGGAACACATGCCTTACTTAAGCAACAACATTCATTACATCGTCTCATATCCTCAGTCCTGAGGAAGCATCTTACTACAACTGGTATGGAAGGGCAATCTAATCACATGACAGCATCAGTCTTCAATACAGCATTTCAAAATGAAAATTAGAAAAAATTCTTCATAGATTCATTCAGATTGTTACTAGGCTAATGAAATGGGGGGCTTTCTAAGACTATCCAATTTTTCCAAAAGAATAATGATGTCTTGCAATCAAATAGGACATTGAGAGCCAGGCATTTGTAAGCTACCTCTGGCCATAATGGGCATGGGTGCCAGGCCCAGTGTAAACTTCTTATTCCCCATCCATTGGTCTATGTTGTGATTAAATTGGGTAATATACAAACTCAGCTTCACATGGATGAGAAGCTTGTTCCATAAGAGGGGCAGTCTCTGGGACACATATCTGTCTCTCCAGCATGTTCTGTTTAAGTCACAGACAAGATTCAGGTCTATAGACCTTGCATTTCTGGTACTGTTTGACTTACAAATATGCAGGAGATTCAGAAGTGTGGGGTTTGCGTATGCCTTGTAAGCCAGGCATAGATCACCCCTCAGCAGTTTATAGGAGACTGAGAAGAGAGAAAGGGCTTTAAAGCACAGTGCATAAGGCAGATTTGTTACATCTTGTATTCTTTTTGTAAGGAATCTCTGAGGATGCTGCATATGCCTGGACAGGTACACACCAAAGGGATCATTGTACTCTATGATTGGTCTGATAAGGTCAGAATACAGTGAGATAATGACATCTCTGGACCTAGATGCCATGCCTTTACTTATACATTGCAGAACATAAAAGGATTTCCTCACCACTGTGGCAATGGGAAGGTCGAAGGTAAGGCTACTGTCAACATTCGTACACATTTCCCTGATCTCTGGCTCAACTCTTAGGGCAGTATCATCAACATGGTAATTAGCCAGGATGGTTTACTTCCCAAAGGGCACATTATGCATTTCCTTAGCACTGAGTTTAAGACCATAGCTTTGGCACCATTTCATAATCAGGTATAGGTCTACTAGTATCTATAGGAGAGTTGATAGTAACTCCCAGCTTGCAATCATCTGCAAACTTAGTCAGCCATAAACCTTCAGTGTTTGCTTCAACTTCAGAGAAATAGATGCTAAAAAGGAATGGGCCCAGTACTAAGCCCTGGGTGGACACAGCTATTGAGTGGCCTCTTGGTGAAAGTGGCCTGACCTAATTTAAACTCCTGAGTCCTATCAGTGAGCCAGTTGGCTATCTAGCAGTGATAAAAGGTTTATACCTAATTTAGTGAGCTTGTCTATAATGCTTGAGTGGGGTATTGTAACAAAAGCCTTGACCAGATCAACGTAGGCTGTGTGCACAGTCTTGCCTTCATCCATTGGTTTGGTGACCCTTTCAAAGATGTCCACCAGAGTTAATAGGCATGACCTTCCTTTAACAAAGCTGGGCTGTGATGAGTCCAGTGTTTTAATACCTACCTATGTCTTCATTTATCATGTCCATGATGATTCTTTCTATGGCCTTACATATAAGCCTATTAGTCAGACTTATGGGCCTGTAGTTACCCGTATCTGTAGTTGGACCTCATTTGTGCAGCAGAACGAATGTAGCCATCTTCCATTCCTTGGGCACAAAACCTGACTGTAGGGTCCAGCTGAAAAGTGATTCAAGTGAACCAGAGAGATCATGTTTCATGCCATTTAGCAAGTATCCCAGGATATTATTGGGGCTCATCCATGCAGTGTTTTTGGCCTTGGAAAGTCATTGAGGACCTGTTCTCTAGTAATGGTTGGGTGTGTGTGGTATGTGGTATTTCCTTTGGACTACTGGGGCAGTGGGGGGGGGGGGATTTGAGCTGATCATGTTAGCCAAAAGGTTGGCAATGGCCTCTGGCTCATTGTGGGTGATGCGGTTTACAATATATCCTGTACATTGTTGCATATTTCCTTTGAGGTTACAGACATACCTGCAGAAAGCTTTGTGGTTGTCCTTTACCTAAAAAGATATTTTTTTCTTCAAATTTAGCCTTCAAAGTATTAATTAACGATCTTGGCTACCTGTTTAGATTTGTCAGTTTTTTTTTAGTACGTCTGGCTTTGTTCCTCCTATGCTTGTCCAAGATTTTATTTTCTTTTGTTGTATAACAGATTGATATTGTGATTCCATCAAGGTGGCTTGTCGTTTGAGTTTGTCATACTCTTAATATGAGTGGCCACATCTCTCTCTATACAGCTATCAATATGGCTGTACAGTGATTTGTAAATAGCTCAGCATATGCTATGGTGTTTACTGGGTTTGGGTGTGCTTAGAATTTAGCCACGTTGTTACTTAGTAGAGAGAGATTAGCTTTGGAATAGTTCCTAAAGGTTTTTGTCTATGCTGGATCCCTGAATTAAATTTTTATTTCAAACATTACTGCTTTATGGTCAGATCCGATTAGCCAGGACATTACATTGGGTGAGAAACATCACTTCCCCATGTTTGTGAGTACAAGGTCAAGGATGTTTGTACCACTGGTAGGAGAATGGACCAACTATTCTACAATGTTGTTATTAACAAAGCTTAGGAATCGCTGGGCTTGTGCATTAGACCTGGTGGGGGATTCCCAATCTATAGAGACATAGTTGAGATCCCCCATGAAGATCATATTGGGTTGAATGGTGAGGGTCTCTATTACATTGAAATAGGTAATATTAGTTTCCTGGGACATACAGGGAGATGTATAGGTTGCAAGGATATGATATGGGACTCTGTTTATGGTGAGCTGCACATGTATGAGTTCCAGGTGGTCATACACTTTAACTACAAAATCCACCAAATGGACCACAGCAAATCATTGAACAAGAGAAACAACAACCATAAATCCAAGTGAATTGCATTTCCTATAAAAGGGGCCATAATTTAGTGGACTTCCTGGTACATAGCAGGTTTGTCCCCCTTTAAATAAGTTAGACAAACACTTGTCTGTGGAGCTAGGTACTTTTAACTATAATAAATATTCTATTTGTAAACATATTGTGAATATGCTTATCAAAATAAATGGTAAGAAGTTTCTTCCGAAAGAAACGTTTTGTTGTAATACTCAAAGTATTGTTTACATATTAAAATGCCCTTGTAATTTATTTTATGTGGGAGAAAGTGGGAGATCTTTTAAAACAAGGTCACAGGAGCATGTTAAGGATATGAAAAATGTTAAAATTGAAAGTCCCTTGGGTGCTCATTTCAAAAATATTTACCATAGTCATTCATCTTTGTTATAAGGTTGTATATTGGAACAAATACATTTGTGAATGGGTGAAAATGGAGATCTTAAAGATAAATTGTTATATTCTTCTTCTTCTTTCAGCTTTTCCCAGTTAGGGGTCACCACAGCAGATCACCTGTCTGCTCATGATTGGCAATAGAGTTTTTACACCGTCAAGTTGCCAGCCCGGCACCCAACCTTCCACAGAAGGCACACACACACACACACACACACACACACACACACACACACACACACACACACACACACACACACACACACACACACACACACACACACACACACACTCATGCCTAGGGCCAATATAAAGTGTCCAATCCACCTACAGTGGATGTGGGAGGAAACCGGAGCACCCAGAGGAAACCCACATGACCACAGGGAGGACATGCAGACTCCAAAGATAAATTGTTATATAAGGAAACTTTATATACTTTATAATATGATACATTGGCACCCAGGAGGTTAAATGGTGAATGTAATTGGAAGTACATGATTTAATTGGTTTTGAGTGTTTTAATTGTTTAATGAAGTGCAATAATTTAATTCTTTAATGGTTTAATGATCGGGTGTATTTATGGAGGGTTTCTTTTGTATTTTATAGTGTGTAAACTCCTTGAAGGCATTTTGCTGAGGTGCTAGATGAATACATTTTTTCATTTGGATCTGTGGTGGATGTTTTTCTCATACCATTCAACTAGTCTGGATGTGAGTTTGTTTTTAATATAGACTGAGAATCCCTCCACCTTTAATTCCCTCCTATGTAGCAACTAATCTAAAGGTGTGAAAGGCATTATGGCCTTACAGTGCCAGGGTACTCTCTAAGACTTTTAATCGTGTGTCCATTACTATACAGATGTCTATACTCTCCAGGAAGAGAAAGGCTTGGAGTTTCTTGTTAGGACTTCTAGTATTGAGCAATATCATCAACAGATACGTCTTCATAGGTTCAGTTAAGTTGTGAGGTTTATAAGTTTGGCATTGCCTAAAAAAGCACTATGGGTGTGGAAAATGTCTTTGCCAATATCCAAAATCCTAGATGGAATGAGGGCAGACCATCCATGGCAAAGCAGCATGGTCTGTCAATCATGTCCTCCCTGGCAATCAAATGTACCACTGGACTGACACAAGAAGCTAAGCCAGTTGTTAAAATCAATCATTTTCTGTTGGTAAAATGGCATCATCCTTGAAGAAGGTAGTGTTCTTCTCAGTGCTAAGCTCATAATTATGAGATACATAATCAGTGAGCTTGATCATGTCTTGCTTCATATAATCAAGGAAGGTATGTTTCAGGTCATTAACACCCACAAGGACTATGATAGCGTCATACTGGTACCTGTGGTTCAATCACCTCTTGTAAAACGAAATATCTACACATGAACATAGCACATGTGGGTGACAATACTGTTAACAACATGTACACTAAGTGAAAGTAGCAATGGCGGGATTTGAGCTATATACCTAACATCACAAGCTGAGGAAGGTTTGCTGAAATGCAAACAGAACTTGAGATTTATTTTACAACTGTGACACTGCACATTTCAATGGATGTGATTAATGTCAATGTGTATTACACTGATGTTTCTGCCAAAAAGTGGTTGCGCAGAACAAACACACTGTATAAATATACATAATATTTGTATTTACAGCATGTTCTTCACAGTAAGAGGAAGAAACACACACACTCACAAAAGACGGTTAGTCTTGTATTCGAGCTCCCTTACCTATCTACTGACCCAATCTACACATAAGTGTGTTATAGACACACATCACAGAAAAACTCTAACCGCATGTGAGCCAGACTGCTGCATCTTTGAAAGGATGATATCAGCTGTGTCAAACAAAGGAGATGTGTGTTCAAAAATGACTTCTACAGCCATGTAAGATTCTAAATGTAGTCAATACTAAAAGTACTAAAAGGTGTAACACACTCCTGCATCCATTTATATTGAGAGACACACACAGTCCAGAGGGTCTCACTGGTGTATTTGAATTCCCTACATATCTATTGACATAGTCTACATGTAAGTGTATTATATGCACGTGCATTAGGAGAGGTCTGACACTAGTGGTGCGAGAGTGTCTTTTAGAAAGGCTGACCTGATCAGTGTGTTACAAACAGTATGCATTTGTAGACAGAAGGAAAATGTGATGTGGGATTTATCTGATCATGTAAATGTTTCTCACAAGTGGGAGTCAAAAAAGAACAGCTGTTGAATTAATCCTCCAGTGATGCTATGGCCCCACTACCACACATACACAAATTGATTGCTGTGAGATTAGAAGCTCCTAAATCTCTATTTACACAATCTAGAGGACACTGTATTTAATGCAAACATCACTACAGAAGTCTGACTTCTACAGTGTGAAAGTGCACTTTATAGAGGATGACATCATTGTTTTGTTACAGAGAAGTTGATGTTAGCAGGAGGGTCTGACACTGATACTGATTTACCCTGCAGTGTAAAACTTTTTCCAGATTGTGAGTTCAAGGAAGACAGCACTATTTAAGGTCATACTTACATGACCATATACACAACCCACATACACATGCACAAGTTGACTACTGTGAGATTAGACCTCTATACCTGTCTAGTTACACAGTCTAAAGGCATAGTACTTAATACCAGCAATACTGCAGAAGTCTGACATCTGTAGTGTGAGAGTACACTTTATAGAGGATGACATCATTATTGTATTACAGAGAAGATAACATTGGGAGACGGGTTTGATATTGATATGGACTCACCCGCCAGTGTAAAATTTCAGCAGGCTGCTAGTTAAGTGAGAACAGCAGTACAGAAGATTATACTTAAGTAACTCTATATCCAACCTACAAACACAGGCACAATGTGATTGTTGTGAGATTAAAACTCCCTATCTATCTAGTTATACAATATAGAGAACACAGTACTTAATACAAATACTACCACAGAAGTCTGACTTATACACTGAGAGTGCACTTTATAGAAGAAGACATCATTCTTGTGTCACAGTGAAGATGATGCTGGGAGAAGGGTCTGACACCGATGTGAACTCACCCTCCAGTGTAAAATTTTCTCCCAACTGCTAGTTCATTGGGGCTAGTAGCATGCAAGGTCATATTTACAAAACTCTATAAAACCATACACACACACACACACACACACACACACACACACACACACACACACACACACACACACACACGTTGCCTGCTGTGGGTTTAAAACCCCTTCTCAGTCTAGTTTTATAATTTAGAGGACACAGTACTTAATGCAAATGCCACTGAAGAAGTGTGACTTCTCCAGTGTGACAGTGCAGTGTACATAGGATTAGTTTCTTATTTTGTGTCAGACAAGATATTTTGCTGTTGAAGTTTTTGTGCGGTATTTGTTGATATGAAGGAGTAAGTGCAATCTTCTGATCAATATTAAATATACACTGCTGACTTAGGTCTGTTATATTGTCATTAATGTATATTGCAGAACTGAGACTGACATATACCTGTTTTGCACAATGTTGCTCAGATGAGACACACACACTTGCAAAATACAGGATGGGCAATGAAGCCTTCCATAAACAAGCCTGCCATAAACAAACTGTACAACAGAAGGAAGAAACTGTTGCAAAAGAGAGTAAAATCCCATGAGTGGAGGAGCTCCCTGGTCAGCCTCAGTAAGAAGCTGCGATCCCTGATAAAATCTTCCAAAGCTAGTTACAAAAACAAAATCACCACTGATTCTAAAGAGAACCACAAAGCATTCTATAGCTATGTCAAGCATCTCAATGGCAACACCCAGATCTGCTCTGAGTTACAGCACAATGGCACTAAATATACAGACCCAACTGATATTGCCAACATCCTGGCAGATAGGTTCAGTGCTAACTTTACCCCCCCTGTCACCCCCTAAAGAGCCCATCTCTATACCGGAAGAATGCAAAGTTCCTGTAATCACAGCTGCACAGGTAAAAACCACACTATCCAAACCCAAGAACAAAGTATCCATGGGACCAGACAACACCCCAGGCTGCGCTCTACATGAACTACAGAATGAACTGGCACTCCACCTAAGTACCATGTTCAGTCATAGCCTCATCTCAGGCTTTGTGCCCACTGAATGGTGCACAGCGACGGTTATCCCACTCCACAAGGGGGAACCACCACGGACCCTGGGAACTACCGCTCCATTAGCCTGATGAGCCTGGTCTGCAAGGCCATGGAACGTATTATCATGGAACTTATAAACAAAGACATTGGTAATCTCCAAACTCTGGACCCCATCCAGTTTGGGTTTGTAAAAGGCAGATCATGTCTCCTAAACCTGATAGACTTCTTTGAAGCAGTTACCAAAGCCGTAGATGAGGGTAAGGTGGTTCACACAGCCTATCTAGATCTTGCCAAGGCTTTCAACACCATCCCTCACTCTGGAATTATAGAGAAACTCACTAAACTAGGTATAAATCCCTATGTCACAAGATGGGTTGCTAACTGGCTCACTGACAGAACCCACACTCTGAAAGTAGCAGACTCCAAATCCGACTTCAGACCAGTGACAAATGGAGTACCACAGGGTTCAGTCCTGGGTCCTCCCGTGTTTGGTATCTACTTCTCTGAAGTACAGGCTAACACAGAAGGTCTTTGGCTAATGAAGTTCGCAGATGACTGCAAACTAGGAGCCATAATCGAAACTCCTAACGATGTGGACATCCTACAAAAGGGCCTCACTGAGACAGATGCCTGGTGTCAAAGCCTTGGCCTCAAGCTCAATGCCAAAAAGTGCATTGTCATCCCCTTTGGTAAAAATTCTGTACCCATGAACTACAACATAGGTGGTAGTATACTTAACACCGAAAGTGTGATAAGATACCTTGGGACACAGGTGGACAGTAGTCTCTCCTTTGATAATCACATTGCCACAGTAGTCAGGAAATCCTTCTACATGTTACACCTCATCACAAAAGGGTTCTCATCCAGAAAAAAAGAGGTCATTATTCCCCTCTACTCATCACTCATTAGACCCATTATAGAGTACAATGCCCCTTTTGGTATGTACCTCACAAGACATTTACAACAACTGGAAAGGCCGCAGAAATACCTTACAAAGAGGATTACCAGCCTCAAACAGATGCCCTATGCAGACCATCTCAAAAAACTCCAGCATTACTCTGTTGCATATCGCCTACTCACCGGTGATCTCTGCCTAACATAGGTTCATAGGTTCATAGGTAAGTACTAGGCTATCTACCCAAGGGCATTTATAAGCCTAGCCAGAATGTGTTGGCTTTCACCACCCCCTTAAATTAGTTCCCTGCGCCACTTTCCAGCAGGGCCAGTGCAGTGATCTCCGGGGTAAATACAAGCTATGTCAAACTCAGAGCTGTATTAAAGAAATCCCAATCCCTCCGAGCTACACACTCTAGGGACTTAAACCTTGTCACCACAATAAACAAAACATGCCGGAGGGATAGATTCCTGTCCCAGAGACTTCCCATACTCTGGAATAAACTACCTATCTATATCAAACAAAGCTCCTCATTAGCACTCTTCAAGAAAAATCTTGATGATTGGATGGGAAATAGGAAATTCACCCTGGGGATCATTTCTGTGGCTCTGCTCGACAGTGACACAGGAAAATAATGTTCTTGGGTGTCAAAAGCCAGGGTACCTTTTTGGCTGGGCTTGTATAGGCCCTAGGGCCAATAGCCTAGTACCTACCTATGAAACTATATACACTTTGCATGTTGGACTCTACCTTTGACATATTAGGGCCAAATCTTAATTCAAAAATTAATTGTTGTGCTTGCCTTCCTTGTGCAATGTTAATCAGTGAGCAAACAGGGTTAACTGCTGAAGGAAAAATGTGAAAACTTTAATTTAGTTAGCCTTCTCTAGTGCAAACAGGCTTAGTGGAGATGCATGGCCAGCAGCACTCTGGACCATACTGTGTAGAGAAAATCCACCTGTTACTTAATTTCTCTATGGCAGAAGGTATAATTTCAGTGATAATTTCAGTGAGCTAAATTAAAAAAGCAGAGGTGAAGCAGGGTTCAAGTCCAGTATATAGATAATTTTACAAAGGGTGTCAGAATGTGATTATTATAAGTAATTTTGATCATGACTGTAAAACTACATATTAATGACTATCCTAAATATCTTGATTGCCAAAGTTGTTTCAGCAATGCCTACTGAAATAAACTTTTATACCTACGATGAATATCAGAAATGCTTTAAAGGAAATCACAAGTTAATTGGGTGTTCAGCTTGTTAAATATGACAAGGATGGTATGTATTTCAAAATAATTATTATGAGTCAGCACATATCCTATGTGTGTAGGGTAGGATGTCACGTGATGTGTGGGCATTATGTTTCCTCACAGTAAGGACAGTAGCCAAATTATATAGCAGGAAGATTTCGTACACCAGCCTTCTAAATACGTTATGAGCCAGAAGAGGTGATGAGGGGCACAGAGATGGAGAGATACATAAAAGTTTGCATTATAGCACATTTATGAACACCTTTATAGTACGCGTGTATTTCTGGTTTCCTCATTTATAATGTGTCCTGCTCTGTCCAGTAAATGATTGATACAAGGATAGAGAAGGTGGAGGAGTGACAATAACCAACACAGCTACAAACATCTAGTTGAAGAAGGTGTAGGAAATTGGAAATATGATGTTGACATGAGGATGGTGTTTTGCTGATAACAGATGTAGCACACATGCAGGTAAAAAAATTACTTTACTATATAACATATGTCAGGATTTAAACCTTTGACAGTAGAAATACAAATTTAAGGGCAGGTTGATTATCCTAGCTTACCACCAAGAAGCTCATACTGTACTAACTCTCAATCACACATTTTTAGAGGCACTCACAGCATGTTCAGTTAAGGCATTAGGTAGGCAGCAGTATTCATTACACTTATATCCAGTGTACCCTCCCTTACACTTTACATGATATCCATCACCCTGATACATATGGAAGTGTAACTGTATCACAGTTTGTTACCCTGAGTCTGTTTTAGTAGAGTGCAGTGGACATATTGCTGTTTGCAGTAAGCTAACAGTGACAATGAGGTCTAAAGCAAAAACTCACCATATTTGGCAATAACACTTGAAATGCCATTTAGCATCACATTGCACACTTGGTTGTTGCCAGACCTCATGCAAATGCTAAGGACTACAACTTGTAAAGCAGAAAGGGGTTAGACAGATACAAAGGCAACAGATGCACATGAAAGAGACTTTTAAAAATAGGCAGAGTTTCATCTACTACTGGATTAGAACCCTTGCCAATATGCAAAAGTAAGTTTATAGACTTGAGCATCACTGCAACACACTACAAAGGAAATCTTAACATCACATCTATCAAAGTCACACCATTGAAGGAACAGTGACAACCTACTGAGCCAGTGGAAGATGTAGGTATTAGCTTTCAGGAAAGTAATGACACTATGAAAATTATATAAGATGAACTTTATCTTATAATTAATCCTTATGGGCATGGATATGTTTGCAATGCTTTTTTGCAACACTATGCAAAATCTGTTCATTACAGGTTATAACTGGATAAAAATTAAGATGTATTTCACTAAACATATCATAGAAGTATAACATCACAATAAGAAATAATGTAACATAAATCTGAAATTGAACCCTTGATGATATGGCCAAAAAGCAAGCTTCAGACAAATGATTTATGTCAACGCCCACAGATGAAGTTGCAGTTTGTTACATCTAGTACTTAAAGAAGTGTTACAGTAACTGTTGCCAAGTATTGCCTTTATTCTGCCTTTGCTCTGTATTCAGATAGTGCAGCATGTTTAAGTACCTTTGCATAAGGATAACCAGACTACTTCTGGTGATGGCACCAACTTTGCCATAGAACATAAATAGCCATTCACCATCACTTGGCATTGGCTCATGATGCCAAACTCCATGCAAATGCTGAGGATAAAGGCTTTCTTATGGGCCATTTCTGGCCACATGTGTTTTGTGTGATTCTATTTTTTTACCTCACTAAATGTGTGTAAAAGGGGCTGATGGGAAAGTGATGAAATTGAAAGGAGGGCAAGCAGAGTGGAGGACACAGGGGAAATAATAGAGGAACTTATAGGAGGGTAGTGGGAGGGAAACATGGTTATTCACGTCTTCACAACATAAATACAGATGTGTAGCCAGAATTTGCTGATTTTGGATTTTCACCACACAAAGGGTTGGTGACAAGAACAGAATAATATTGTACAGCCAAATGTACCAAATCAAGTGTGTCAAGGGGGCACACAGGTAAAGTGATGAGCTTATGTATGGGTCTTTATTTATTTATTTATTTGTGTGTCATGTGCAAAGTTTTTCTTTTTTTCTTTTTTTGGTTTCAAAGAGAGAGGAATGCTGAGGAAGGGGCTTAGGAATATGAGGGTCAGGTAGGTTAGCTAGATAAGGAAGCAAGCTCAGACATACAAGACAAACAAGACAGATAGAAATGGTGATGGACACAACAATTTCAGGGGACACCATGACAGGGGATAAGTAGACAACATCAGAGGCACACCCATGTGAAGCCTGAGAACAGTGAGAATCTAAACCTAACCTTCAGAACTGTTATCACTGTCTCCTCTCTCAGTTTAATTTGCCAGTGCTGAATGTGGCATTGTCTTTGCAATATGAAGAAACACCTTTTCTACAGGGCTGATTCAGGCACCAAAACCTTTTCCATGATACCCTCCACCAGCTCTGTCACCTCTTGCTGGGTGACAAAATCACCACCTCCACTACTACTACTACTCTTGGAGGGAACCTGTGCACCAGCAGCCAGGGTAAGGCAAAAAAAGAGAGAGAGAGTTAGATCCATGGCATGTCACATGACTATATAATTTTAACACACACACATTTATGATTATCCAGTCTATACACTTATGCCACATCCAGGTATGCTGGGATGGTCTTACACTTTTGTACCATTAATCATTTTGCACAGCTGTGATATTCTAAATACAACTATTAACTTCACTATTGCCATATTGCATATAATTACACTATTTATTAGGCTTACAGTAAGACCTGATGCATACATGCCCCATGCCTCTCTGAGGCAATTTTCCCTTCTCTTGGTGCACCTCCTCATTCACTACAATGTCTTCAGTAATTGCACAGCAGAGAAGAAATGAAAAGACATGAAAGCATAAGGAATACCAGTCTTAGCTGTCTACTTCATTCTACATTATTGAATGCTGATGGGCCAGTATACTTACACAACTGAGAGGCGTCATCAGTTTTAAACTCATCCTCCCATCTTCTAAGGAGGTCCTTCTTCCACATTTTCAGGTAACTATAGTGATGATAATTCTCTGCAGTGCATGGGATACCAGTTGCCCTGGAGACAGCCTTGCTGCTATATTAGTTTTAAAGAAAGCTGTATCACTTTATTTTTGAGATATAACCTAGAATCTAGGCATTGCTTTGATAAGCTATTTCCAGCGAACTATTTTTGTTTTTCTCATCAGAAGCACAATTAAGTGCCATCACTTGAATTTGGGTATCTAATATATGTTCAACTGAAGTGCTTTTATTTGAACTTGGGTATTTAATACATGTTCGACTGAAGTGTTTAACATTAGTCCTGATAATTTTTAAGCTTTATATTTCCTAAAATGCAACTGAGTGCAGGGTTTGTACTGACATGGTATGCCTAGAGAAGTATTTTAGTCATCTCTCCATTAACATTGAATGGTTTTATAAGCTTGAGATTGTTTGCTTGGCACAGCTACTCCTACTTGATACAAGTTTAATTGTAGACTTTTATTTTGTTTTATAAGGTTTTATTTAAAAAAAAAACGCTTACTTGATGTCATCTTAAATAATTCAGTTTAGCATAGCAGAGAGTGTTCAAATTTAGAATAAAAGTATGACATTCATATTTATATTTTTATTTATTATTATTATACAATTGATTTTAAGTAGTATATGTTGAGCTGATCATAGTCGACCAACATTATACTCTGCATTTTATACACATTTTTTATATAGTTAGTGTTGCTTTAAATATTTGAATGTGAGTCAAGCACAAGGGAAGTGATGTCATATATATATATATATATATATATATATATATATATATATATATATATATATATATGTTAAAAGCTCTGTGATGTGTTTGGCCTGAGGAAGCCTACAAGGTGAAAGCACTTGCCAGTTTTTTGTCAATAAAGTGTTCATATTTACAAGATTATATCGCTGTGGTCCTTTCAAAAGTGTATTTTGGACAGCTGTTTCCATTTGTAATGAGGTGAAGACCGAACTTCAACACATAATAGCTTGTGTTGTTTAACTGTGGAACAAGTTTCTGTTTGGTGAGGTGAAAACCGACCTGTTAACTCAAAAAATTTACTGGGATCTAAACAGCCGGTGTGTTTTGCTGACTATTTTACAGCAAACCGTTTGCAGAAGGCGTGAAACTCTAACAGCTGCTATCTTAACAGACAGTAATTGTCCAACATAAACTTGCTTTTGGCTATCAATTTGAATGGTTACCATCAATTATCTGAGGCGTTTATTCCAATTCGCTTTCCACTAACTGTAAGTAAAAAAACTGAAACTGGAATAGTGACTGTTGCTCTGCCAAGGTGTCTTGCCATTTTTTAACTAACATATATATATATATATATATATATATATATATATATATATTCAAAACTACAAAACCCATGAATTGTATTTCCATTTATCAACAGTTATACCATTACAAAGACACATACTGCTTTTTCACAACTGCTGCAGACATGCGGGCTATATATTATCAGCATGTCATGTAGTGTCAATAGCTCAGAGAGAGGACATCCAGACAGTGACAGAGGTCATGTTTGGCAGACTATATACAATTAGTCAGGACACAAATTTTGCCATGAAAAAGTACTTCCTACTGCGATGAGGTATGATTCTGAAAGTTTATACAGCATGTGACATGTCTACAGTACTCATATTAATCCTTTTTGTATTATAACACTGTACAACCTGTCATATGATACATCCCTTGCTATTATTATTATTATTAATAATGAGGACAACAGGTGGCTAGACAAAAGCAATAGCTTTGCAACCTCTGCTCACATGACCTGCAGGTAAGATATGGAACATTTATTGTATAGTTTAGCATATGCACTTCATGCACAACATGTTATTCTTCTATAGTTATTCTATAACCAGACAAAAATAAAAAAAATCTGCACACTTGTTTCAAACACTGCATCATCTGTCTTGTTTCTTTAAACTCATTGCATTTATACCATGTGCTACAGTGATACTTAGATGAGATGTAGAATGTCTTCGCTTACTGCTGTTTAGAGTACTTAAAGTGCACCTCTGCCACTCTAAAATGTGCTGCTGATGATGGCATTCCAAATTAAATTTCTCAGTTTGTACATTGGGGAGTAGACTTGTTCACTGTCTGGCAACGCTGCCAGTACAAAGTGTGCTTTGCCAAAATGTGTACAAATGATGAACCCAGAAAAAAGAAAAAAAATTGTCAATAGTAGCACATATCAGGGAATAATAATGAAACTACAGGATTCTGACGTTTTCTTGTTTTGGGTGTCTTACAAATTGATCATATGCTGAGGAAATGTTCAGTAACTCTGCCAAAGAGCACACTATCTGGATTTGAACCCTCGATTCAGTATAATAACAACACACACTCCATTGCACTTTTAATCCTTCTTTGCCACCAATACAAGCCTAGAGTAGAGATCAGAAAACATACCATACAGATCTGACTTAGCAGATCAACAAATTATAGATCCACCAGAAGAAAGATTAGAAAATGTTCCTTTTTTCATTTGCTTGAACATGTCTAGATTAATGTGATATTGAAACATATTTAGGCTAATAGCCCACACCATATTAATACAAGGTTGCCAACACTGCAGCTATTTCTTCTTTTTATTTTCTGAGCATCTTCCCTTCCCTCAGCTTAAGTAACACAAATGCACTTTCATGGCCATTTCTTTGATTATTTATTTGAATGTGTAATATAGCTGATTTAACATTGCAGAATAATATTTAAGCAGAGGATGAAGAGTGTGCTTTTATGAAAAAAATATAAATGTTGTTAAGGTTGTTCTCATTGCTCGCATGATGCACACACTTCAGAGAGAAGAGTCTCTTCTGTATTGCTTGTTGCTTTAGTCAAAGTAATCAATAACAATTGCACGTCATTAGCAGCTAACAATTGTCATTTCTCCTACCTGCGGTCCTAGGCCATGTGCATGCAGTCATGTAGCTACTTACATGATGTTTACCTCCCCTACACCAACTGAGAATTTTGCTATTCAGGAATGTTAATGATGTAACACTACATTTGCAATTTCAGTGCTCAAGAGTGTTGAATCTATACTATATAAAGGTAATGGTGTAGCTATGGAAGTGGAAAGAAGGGAGACATTTGATACAGGCAGACTGTTACTGGTATTTACTTGGAGGAGATTTTCTACAGATTACTACATTTTTTCATAAGGTATGTTTGCCCTCTTCATAAACAGTTTACATTTTCATATTCTGAATGTATTTCAATAAGCAATAGAATTTTTTTTACCTGTCTGCATTTGTTCATTCACTGTTGGCAAAATGTGGGTATACCTGCTCTTGCTCTGCTTTCAAAGTTCTTCAGTGAATGGTATGGTTACATCACAGTATTGATTACATTTGCTCTTGGAATTTCATCACTTACTGCAGACAAGTGTATTGGTTGTGCATGTGTAGCTGACAGAGGTGTTAGGTTTCTGAGATGTCCCATAGTGACCTCCGCAACATTGGAGAGACCACAGAAATTTGCTTGGCATTTCTAATTTGAATTTTTGCCTATTTATTGACAATACTGCCATCCAGTAGTCAGTTACACAACTGCTTTCCTTGGTACAGAAATGTTAACAGAAGGGATGTAATACTAATGTATTTCAAAAGCTCCCTTAGCTTGTGTGTAGTCCTTAATGAGCGTTGTGTGTTCAATTGAACCAGCAAGTAATCGTACCAAAAAACTTCATTGCAGAGAAAGAATGTTTTGTGTTGACAATGGGTGTACAGATTTTATTTTAGGATAATAATTTCTTTATGTACTTTAAATGTGTTTAGTTTTTTTCTGTTTCATGTCATACAGGATTATGGCACCCAGACCATCTGTTCCACACAAGCCACCATTCAATGATGCAGAGAACAGTCATCCTTGAAGTCCTACTTCCTCCATTGATCCTGCTTGACAGAGACAGAGATGATACGTCTGTCAGAAAAAGCATATTGCAGTAGGTGGTTGCTGTCATAAATGGAGTGGGTGACCTTGTCAGAAACTATAATCTGGTGTTGCATCATGCCACTGATATGATTACAGTGACAGGGGGCAGCTGCATTATCACAAGAACGAATGGCTATGAGGGGTGGTCCTGCTACAAATCCACCACTCACTGAAACTGAACACTTCTTGTCCACTGTCAGAGATCCTGACAACTCAGTAGAGGGTTAACACAGACACCTTGATGTTGGCGCTGATGTGGACAACAGGCCAAGTGTGTCCCAAGAACAAGTTCCAGGTATGATGTATACAAGGCATTTACTGCCATTCTAGACATCTTTTGTGTTAATAATTTTATATGTCTGGAAACACTGAGATGTGTGGCTTAGAAGAGACACAGTCCATCAGAGACTATGTTGGGGTGGGGGGTGGTCAGTTTGCTTGATTTTGAGATATTTCTTATGGGGAAGACAGGCAGAGCATTATTCTCTTGTCCTTGTGCCATCTGCATTGTGATGCTTATTATCCTTCATTCCACTGCACTTCTCTTTTCTAGAGACAGCAGAATTACTACTGGAAAGACCAACTGCATGGTAAGAACAAGCTTTTTTTGATTAGTAACACCCATTAGTTAGATGTAATTCTGAGGAGAGAGTAAGTATTGTATTCCTTTAGCATCTGGAATTGTTGAACATGAGTGTTTAGAACACAGTTTGGATCATTTCCAGTCACTCTTTTTTTCATTTTTGTGTTTGTTTCTTATTACCACAGGTGAACCTGATAGTGGCATTATCGAACTCATACCACCTGATGTCAGAGTATTGGTAGGCTCTGATGATGTCGGTGGTGGCGGTATAGAGGCACAGTAGAGGGATGCAGAGGTTCAGTCTGAGACTGAGGTTGTGGCTCACACATTCCCTGGCCTTATTTCAAACACAGTTAGTGTGCCTACACATACCATTCCACTGAGCCCTCAGATATAGGACAGCTTGAAGATGACATAGTGGATTGCGGTAGTGTGGTTACTCCAGTTGCAAAACTGGTTGAGTCTGCCTGTAGCCATTGTGAGGGTGAAGTGCTACACAGAAAGGTTGCTGTCCACCCTCTTCCTAATGCTGATTTGTCATTAAGTGCTACCAGACACATACATCATGGAGGCACAGGCATGATCCACCAGGGCCTCAGAGAAGATAGTGCGAGTCCTAAATGTTGCACATCCTGACATGCATGACTGCCTAAACCATGTGGGTGACTCCTTGGATAGGATGAGTGACACACTGAATTGGGCATTGTCTGTAATGGAATGCCTTCTGGGGGAGGGTTGGCATCCATGTATATAGTGACACCTTCTGGTGTTAGTCAAAGTGGTCGTGCCAGGTTCTGCTCTTGCTGTGGCACTACTTCCACTTCTCCATCAGTGATTGAGGTATCCACACCCAGATTTGGTAGGCCATGGGCCCGTGGTTCTGGATGTATTTCTGAAGACAGCTCATCCAGCAGACATCGCTCATGTTCAGGTCGCATCCCCCACTTTGAACCAGAGACTTGGAATTGGCAGTGCAACTCCTGGCAGAGGCAGTTTGCATGGTTATGAGTGATGACACTGAACTGACAACTCTACTGTGTATGCCTCACACCTACAAAATACAACACCTCCACTCCTTCAATGCTCCAAAATCACTAAATATACAAAACTGGAACACAATCACTGTGCGTTTGAAAAGTTCTTTTAATTCTGGTACCTCGGCCTTCGCCTTCTCCTGGAATACAATTTACAATATCAAACACCACCCTTTTTATACTGCATTTAATTGAATTATTGGTGCACCATCCCCTTATTCCACAATTAAGTTCCCTTCATTATTGAACGCAACCAGATGAGTAGCATCAAAAAAACTTTGTAAAAGCATTTTTTTAAACTTCACTCATTTAAATTATTTCTGACTTCATTGAATATATATAAAAATATATATGAACACATTATATATAAATATGTTCATGCATAAATACTTTTGTATAAATAATGCTATTAAATCATCACATTTGTGAATATTTTCCTAACCAAATATTACTGCTATTACATAATACATTCTACATACATTTTTTTACTGAATTTCTCCAAAAACATCACTTCTAAGAGATATGTGGAAAAAAGTTTGAGAAAATACTTAAGCTTCCATATTCATTCCATTTGGAAACAAAGTTTTAAAATTAAAAATAAACCTAGATTCCATTTGTAACAATTTTTCACGAAATGCAGCCTCATTTCCAAATACATTGGGCCTGCCCAACACACAAAATAAAAATCCTCTGAATCCCCTATGTTCTTCACAAAAATGTTTCCCTACCGGACTTTCCATTCTTTTGTGTTTTATATCACCAAGATGTTCAAGAATCCTGAGTTTCACCTTTCTTGTTGTTTGTCCTACATACCATTTCGGTTTCACACATCCACATCCTATGATGTATACTACCCCTGTGGAATTGCAGTCGTAGTATTCTAGGGCCCTGTATTTGACATCATTAATTTTGGTGCCATCCAAACTTTTGACCCGACTACAAATCTTACAATTTCCACATCTGAATGTTCCCTTTCTAATACTCTTTCTAACTGTACTATTGTTTCTAAAATTCAATATTTCCTTTAAGTTAGAATATCTGCTATAAGAAAAAATAACCCTTGATGGAAAAAGTTTTCCTATTTTGTCATCTTCACTGATGATGGGCCAAAATCTTATCACTGCCTCCCTTATTGCATCTGAAAATTGTGAATATCTGGTGACAAAAAACATATTGTCACCAGACCTAACTTTCCCAAGGTCACTCTCATTCCTACCATACCAAGACTTGCCCCTAGTCTCAGAAGACCTGCCAAATCCTAACTCACATTCTACCTTATCTCTGGCTTCACTAATATTTGCTTTAGAATATCCCCTCCCTATCAATTTTCTTTCAACCTTATTAAATTCACTGGAAATCATGTTACTCTCTGAAGTGTGCATTCCTATACGTTTGAATTCACCAAATGGTAGAGATTTGAGCAGAGAATCACTATGCATGCTAGATGCATGGAGAAAATTCTCGGCTGCTGTCCTCTTCTGATATGGTTTATATTGTATTTTATTGTCTGAACTCAAATAAATCTCCACATCCAAGTATTGGATACTTCTGCCCCCTATAGTATAAGTGAAATCTAATCCCCAAGAGTTTTCCTTAATCTCCAAGACAAATTTGCCAAAATCTTCTGGATTACCCTTGCACAAGAATAACAAATCATCAATAAATCTCACATATTTTACTACCTTGTTCTTATAAAATTCTGAGGGGTAAATGAAACAATTCTCGAAATGGGCCATAAACAAAATAGCATATGAGGGTGCAAATGCTGCCCCCATAGCTGTGCCCTCTTTTTGCAAAAAATGCCTCCCTTCAAATTCAAAACAATTGTGTGTTAGGCAGAAATCCAACAAACTAAGAATGAAATATGTTTTTGGTCCATCCCCCAACATTTTTTCTACTGCTTTTAAACCATGATGTTTATTAATGCTGGTGTATAAGGATTTAGCATCCACACTAGCCCAATAAAAGTCATCTTCCCATATGATGTCACTTACTTTAATGCACACTTCATTAGTATTTTTTACATGTGACTGTACCCTTTCCAGATAGCATTTTAACAAGGAATCCAGGAATATTCCTACATTTTGCAAATAGCCTCCCTTACCTGAAACTATGGGACGTCCTGGTGGATTCCTAATATCTTTATGTGTTTTAGGAATGATAAAAAATCTAGCAACCTTGGGATTTTTTTACATGCAATTTTCTAACATCATCAGATGACAGAAAACCTAACCTCTCTCCCCTTTCCAGTAGTTCCAATAATTGTGAGTTATATTCCTTTAATGAATTACAAGGTAATTCTAAATATGTGTTGGTATCCATCAATAAATCCAGAGCTATGGAATTGTATTTTTCCCTAGGAAGGACCACCCAGTTCCCACCCTTATCAGCCTGAGTAAACGCATATTGATTATTTACATTCTTTAAATCTGATAAGGCCTTCCATTCATTCCTACTTAAATTATACTTTTTCTTCTTTCCACAGAATTTTTTATGTTCTTCTTCAATGGTTTTTAACAGTGTTTTCTCAAACACATTAATAACCATATTTCTCTTAGGTGGCATGAATTCGCTTTTATAAGGTACTTTGGGAACTGTCAACCTTCCATATCCAGTGCTGAATGCAAAACCCCCACCATCTTCACACACTTCCTCCTGTGCATAAATATCTACCAAATCATTCTCATGCAATGTCATATTCAACAAAGAATTATCTAAACAATCTGAATTTTCAACATCATTATCAATCCCTTCCATGTTAATATCATTATGTATGCAAATTTGGTTTGAAAAAAACTCCCTTAAATGCAACTTTCTACAAAACTGCCTAATTTCCAAAGATACATCAGCCAAAGAAGGGAAACATACAGGTACAAACTTTATGCCTTTAAACAATACTTGCTTGGCACTCTCGGAAATATTTAAATCCGAAATATTTAAAATATTGTAGCTCTCACCTTCACAAATGTCCATATTAGAACATAAATCAGGTACAAAGTTCTGCTGTAAACCCCCTTCAATAACAAAGTCTGCGATTGAGATGCTGCTTTCCTCCTCAATTGCTCTCACTACGTTATTATCTCCTTCTTCCCTTGTTTTGAAAGCGACGCCCTCTCCCTTTCTGCTGTGCCGATGACTGATCTGAATCGCCCGCTGCTCCGTTGGCTTCTATTAGTGTCTCATGCTCTGTATTCAAACTTTCGAAAGAAACACTCTTCCTGCTGCTGGATTCATCTGCTGAGGATGCTGAGGTCTCTACCATACCCGATCTCGAGCCACTTCTGACGTCACGAAAGGCGCCTCGCTTCCTCTTAAAGCTGTACTGCCAGGAAAACAGCTTGCCTGAATCATGATCTTTAACATCACGGAGGTATTTTCTCTTCTTACGAGAAATTACCTCCGCTTCGATTTTAGAGACTCTGTTCTTGATTTCAACTAGATTTTTATTAAAGACAGTCACTGAACTCTCCTCAATGAGTTTATCTTGTAAATGGAGAATAGAAGTACGAACCTTCTGTAGTGTTCTTTCATTTCTTTTTACAAGCACACTTAACCAACCTAGTGTGCACTTTAAAGATATATCTTTCCATTCTGAGGACAAATCGGACTCGTCCTCAGAAAATTCAAAAGCAGGTAATCGCTCAACTCTCAGACCCCTAGGTGTTACATTTGTCCTGATGTATTTTTCAAGCAGCTTCAAATCATAGAAAGTTGTGACTTCCTTTATCAAAGCTCTCTTAAGTTCCACATACCTCTCAGAAAAGTCAATGGTAGCACTCTCCCATGGATCATTGATTGCCATTTTGTCTTCCCTTTCTTTCCATATAGATGCCAAATTAACTGGTTGAGCAGAATGTGCACCCAACCAGGTGACAGAAATGGTGTTCACCGACATGACAGTACAAAATACAACACCTCCACTCCTTCAATGCTCCAAAATCACTAAATATACGAAACTGGAACACAATCACTGTGCGTTTGAAAAGTTCTTTTAATTCTGGTACCTCGGCCTTCGCCTTCTCCTGGAATACAATTTACAATATCAAACACCACCCTTTTTATACTGCATTTAATTGAATTATTGGTGCACCATCCCCTTATTCCACAATTAAGTTCCCTTCATTATTGAACGCAACCAGATGAGTAGCATCAAAAAAACTTTGTAAAAGCATTTTTTTAAACTTCACTCATTTAAATTATTTCTGACTTCATTGAATATATATAAAAATATATATGAACACATTATATATAAATATGTTCATGCATAAATACTTTTGTATAAATAATGCTATTAAATCATCACATTTGTGAATATTTTCCTAACCAAATATTACTGCTATTACATAATACATTCTACATACATTTTTTTACTGAATTTCTCCAAAAACATCACTTCTAAGAGATATGTGGAAAAAAGTTTGAGAAAATACTTAAGCTTCCATATTCATTCCATTTGGAAACAAAGTTTTAAAATTAAAAATAAACCTAGATTCCATTTGTAACAATTTTTCACGAAATGCAGCCTCATTTCCAAATACATTGGGCCTGCCCAACACACAAAATACAAATCCCTCTGGAATCCCCCTATGTTCTTCACAAAAATGTTTCCCTACCGGACTTTCCATTCTTTTGTGTTTTATATCACCAAGATGTTCAATATGTTTGATATTGTAAATTGTATTCCAGGAGAAGGCGAAGGCCGAGGTACCAGAATTAAAAGAACTTTTCAAACGCACAGTGATTGTGTTCCAGTTTTGTATATTTAGTTATACGCCTCACACCTGTCTGACATGCCAGAATGTAGTGGTAGCACAGAGCTTGACTGTGTTTATACACACACACACACACACACACACACACACACACACACACACACGCGCGCACACACACACACACACACACACACACACACACACACACACACACACACACACACACCACAAAAACTGGCTATACCAACTCACACACATGCAAGCTAATCTAACCTTAATGTTGATTGCAATACATCTCCTGTTAGCGGCCCTGAGATATTTTCTGATTTACTAAATGCTCTGTTTTTCTTACTCACACACACTCACTACTTTGGTGTCAGCTTTAGCTTCCTGCCCCCGCCCACCCCCCACTCTGTGCAAATGACGATGACCCTGCCATGCCCTTTGTTCATTTTGTTTTGACTTAGGGTTACATATATGTCTGATGCATACCTCTCAACTGTACATATTTTCACAGAATGTCCAGATTTTTGCCTCATATTTTTGGTCCATTTCTCATAAAATTGTGGCTTTCTGGCAAATCATTTGCAAGTCACCGAGGACTGAATTCATAAAATAAAGACATACATATGAGTCTTAGACTTCATTCTCTTCAGAAAATTCATACTAATGCAATACCTGTTAGTCTAACAACTTTTTAAGTTTGTAAAAGCAAAATATAAAAAGTGTCCTTATTTTCACCATTATTGATGGCTTTGTTCAGATTTCTTGCTCCAAGATGTTGAGATGTATAGTCTGATGCACAAAATGGAAAATTAAGTGAGTCTTTCTCTCTGTGTTGATTTTATGCATATGTATTACACAGGAAAATTTGGGATGTTTTTGTATGTGCTCATTTCTGAAGGATTTTTCAGTTTGCATTGTAAGTCTCGCACTCAAATCACTGATACTGCATTCCTGCTTATTGCTGTACTTATGAAACCATTGATATAATTGGCATGTTGAATGGTTTGTGTATCGTGGGTAAATGACCAGCTTGATGCCAGTTATTGTGTAAAATGCATAGCTGTATATTGCAGATATCATTCTTTTATGCCAAGAATGGTATTGGTGGACATCTTACACAGGTTCTGATTAAGCACATTTATGGCTAACAGTCTTCAGGTATATCCGTTACTTTTATCCTCTTATACATTTGTTCGTATACTACATGCATAGCTCTCAACTATCCCTGATTTTTGACTTAAATTTTAGCTTTGTCCCTCTTAATCCATCCTACAACTGGTGACTTTTGGAGAAATGCTGGTGAATTATTCTTAATAAATAATGACAATAATTAAAGATGTAGACTTCTTTTACTTCAGAAATGTATATTAATTCACAGTCTGTTATTTTGTCAATGTCTCACGTTAGCAGTACTAATTAAGTGTCTCTGTTCATCAAGCACTCAAACACTCCCTTTGACTTGACTGCAAGTCTGAGTCATGTTCTTTGGGGTTTTCTCTGTCTGATGCTATCTGTGCACAGCTATTACATAGAATTAAAGTTTGTGGACATTGGCTGGCATCAGTTTTACTATTTGTAAGTGCTTAGGTTGTTATGTGTAGTCTTTGGGTGGTGAGTGTGTATGCTATCCTTTGCCTCCTAGCCAGGGCAGGGGCATATTGTGCATGCCTATGTCTGCTGGCACCCTCTGCAGCTGGAGATTCTCCCTCAGAATCCTCATCTGTATGTGCAGGAGGTGCTGCGCCTGCCTGTGTTCCAGGAATGTGTAGTCCTGGCACTTACTGTTCCTGTTGCAGTTGTTTCCTCAAGATGATATTATGCAACTTGGCACAGACTGTGAGAATTAATGTGCAGGTGCCTGAGTCATACTGCAGGGCACCTTCTGACGTAACTTGACAGTGGAACCATGACTTCAGCATGCCAAACACATGCTCTGCAATGTTTCTAGTGTGAGCATGGGCATCATCGTAATCTTCTTCAGTTCAGCAAGTGTGTATGCATTTCTGATGAGTGCCATAAGCCAAGGTGCCAGTGCATAACCTGTATCACCCAGCAGATGGCCTTGTGGAACATTACCCCTGGAAACATTGAGTAAAGCTGCAAAGTGTGCCATATGGGTGAGACATGGTAACTGCCTGGATTGCTTGCACACACACTGAGGATGATCCCTCGGGTATTACAGACAACCAGGCAGCTGACTGAGTGGAACCCCTTTCTGTTGATGTATGTCCTTCCCTGTTCACCAGGTGGGGCTTTTAGTTATATGTGAGGGCAGTCCATAGCCCCCAAAACTTCAGGGAAGTGTGCTATAGCATACAATTCTCGCATTGTTCTTCCTCTGTCCTCTGGGGTGCAGGGAAAATAAGGGTCTATATTACGATGTCGAAAGAAGAAGTAACCAAACATGTCTTTTATTTACGGGCCTATATCAGTTGAACGAAAACCCCTTTACGCGAATACCAAAACATCGACCGCTATACCTCGAATCGCGAAAATCCCGAACACACTAAACCGCAAAAAATAAAATATCGAACTATCATAGTCAGCCAACCCCACCACCCGCTACTTAGTACCTACCCAAACAAAATAAATAAACCACATGCATACACTAACCAAACCCTACAGACATACACCCAAACAAAATAAATAATCCACATACATACATTTAACAAAACCCTACTTCCAAAACTGCACTAAACCCCACATACACAACCAACTCTCTATGCACTATCCTTAACCCCTCCCTAACCTTAAGGTCCGTAACTACCACACACTTCCCCTACAGACATACACCCAAACAAAATAAATAACACACATACATACACTTAAAAAACCTACATCTAACACTACACTAAATCTTACATACATTACCTATCTATGCACTTACCTTAACCCAAATCCTAACCCTAAAGTCCTATCTATAGCACACTTACCTTACGGAGCTATATCGCAGATGGGCCAACCAAAACAAATTGACATTTCGGAATTCACAGTTTTGGACGTTCAAGGTTTACATACTTCGCACAATATGGTTCGATGTATTCGTATTCGCGTAATAGGGATTTTGCTCAACTGATATAGACCCTTTATCTACAGGTAAATATCAACCTCTAAAAATGTCGAACGGCCATGTCAGCAATTTTTTCCCCAGGGGAAAAAAAATCACTCGGCCGAAAACAAACAAACCAAACTTTCAAACCCTACATAGTGGGGGCTTTGCCCCCCACACCCCCATAACTAAATATACCAACTCCAAGATTGCAGTTCAGTGGGGAAAAGGGCAAATCACCGATGACGACCAAGTGATTTTTTTTCTCCTGGGAAAAAATTTGCTGATGTGGCCATTTGGCAATTGCAGAGGTCGATATTTACGTGTCGATAAAGACATGTTCGGTGACTTCGTCTTTCAACACCGTAATATAGACCCAAAAATAAATATACTCCCTTGCATGTTCTAGCATAATATTAAGGCATTGGTGTAATATTCTGTTGGCTGAAGTCTGTAGCATAACTAGTATATAACCTGTGGGTCTCTGGAATGTATCAGTAGCTAATATATTTAATGCTACACATACCTTAGTTTCTCCTCAGTTTCAGCTGGGTCTGAGGTGGGGGGTGGCAGAAGTTGCAGACTTCCTGTAGTGTTTCCCTGTCAATGTTTTATCCCTCTTATATTTCAATATCTTGCAGTCCATGATATGCTAAATGGGGTCTGAACATTCTTCTTTTCCTTGGCCGAGGTCTACTTGCAGCAGCAGCTTAATTTTGAGTCTGTTGTACATATACATCCAAGAGAGCAGCAGCAGCCCCTAACATTGCTTTTTTTTCTAAGTGTGATGGTGCATGTATTCAAATAGGTTTTGGAGTTCATGGCAGAGCTACACCAAGTGCACATGATTACTTTATAGCTTCCTGAATGGATCCACCATTGTGGATTGGTTAATTAGCATACAGTTCAGCTAGTTATGAGTTCATTGGCTTACTCTGTTGTTTATCTTTGTTTTATGGTTGTACACATAGTGTAGATCCATTTAATGAATACAAAATAGCATGCTATCATGTGTGCAGCTTGGCACGACATGCACACAATAACAGCGCAACATGTAGCAGCTCATGACCTGGTCCATCATGTCTTATACCTCTTCTTTTGTCTGTTGTGACTGTGTATATTTACTTGTGTACATATATGACAATTCACTATCATTTCTTTCAGCATTTAGACTCACTTCTTCAGGTATGTTTTAGCAGTAACTCTGACCCTTAACCACTCACTATACCTTCTATAGATGATTTGAGTGTGCATGAATTCCTTCAAAATAAAAATAAACAGGACCAGTCCTTTTAGGTGTTAAATGTAGAATCCACTTGGGGGTTATCTTGTCATTTGTGGAAAAGTGCCCTGACTCTAACTCATTAAATGATCTGGCCTTTGTGTGGTTGCCATGTTGAAACTTTTGTAAATACCGTTACTTGTTTGCAACAGCATTCAGCTTTCGCTCATTCTGGTCAAATCTGGTATGCCTATGCTGTTTAGGAGTAATTCCTCAGGTAACTGACTTGTAGTGCCATTAGGTATGGTTCTGTATTGTAGCAGAAATAATGAAACTTTTTCTTCCGCATCCATAAACTGTGTATGACAATTAATTCAATTTATTTAGTTATTTATTTATTGACATGTGTTGAGCGGGAAAGTCCTCTGGGTCAGAAATCCATTTTCAGTGGAGGCTCGGGGAGAAAAGCTCCGAATTACAATAAATATTGTATATTTTTCATGCTGAACCAATGGTAGTAGCATACTCCTTTCAGAATGGGCAATTCCTTTTTGTTTAATGAAATTATGAAACTTTGCTGATGTGAACGGATTATCACTATCTGTAACAATATGTTCAAGTAATCTATAAGCAGTTAATGATCTTCTAAATCTACTAATTACTGCCTGCAATGTAATTTAGGAATATAAAAAACTTGTAACAATTTTGATGCATCCACTACATTCATGAGTGCACTATTCTGGTATGGACCTGTAAATCCAATGCACAGTTCTTTCCAACATCACCTTGGATGTTACCATGGATGAAAATGCTCTTGTCTAGTTATCTTCTGTTCCATCTGACATGGCACATGCTCTGTAGAGCTATACTCATCTTCATTACCTGGCTTTGGCCACCCATAAATTTTCATGCTCGGGTCTTCACCTTTTCAGTACCAGAATCATGTGTATATTGCTTTCTTCAGTCTCTAACTCTCCATAAGTCCTTTCCTCTACAAAAAGCTAAGATCTTCTTTTAAACAAAACTAGGTCAGCCCTTCCATAATGAAAACTTAACACTCATGACTATTCTCTTTGAGTTCTAGTCATGTATGTTGTCATTTCATCATTGGCTACTATTTCTTGAAAATTATCTAAATTGCATTTACTTCTGTTAATTCATCAATAGTCTTTAATAGTGGTGTTCTTGACAGTTAATCTGCTTGATAGTGTCCGCAAGACATTTTGTACTCATTCAGGTAATTATAGAGGGTAAGATTATATCCCATCTGTGAAAAATACTGCTGATTGCTGCAATAGTGGGTTGACCTTTAGTCCACTACTGTTAATAACGGTTTATTATCAATCACTAACTTGCATTTATTACCCAAGAACCAGTGATAACATTTCTTTACTTCAAATTCAAAGCATGAGCTTCTTTTTCCAATGTGTGAATATTTTTTTGTATTCTAGAGAAAAGTTCTAGAAGGATCAATAACTGATCTTTATTTATTTGACATTTGTTTACTGGGAAAGTTCGACTGGGCCAGAAAGTGTTCATTTTCAGTGGAGGCCTGGGGAGAAAAGCTCCAGAATCACAATCGTTCAAAAAATCAAGTACAGATATTTTAAATCACAAAGTACCATGTCACACTACAAAATATGAGTGAAAAAATGTTGTAATGTGAAAAACATAGAACATATGTTTCATAGTAGAGTGCAATGAAAAACAACAACAAGAACTGGGGAAAATATGTGAAGAAAAACTCATTAGTCTTATTATTTGTTGCATTAATATGTGATAGATGAGACATGAGAATGTTTCCTCACTGAAAATGTTATATGTTGGCTTACAGCTCTAATATATGCAGAATTATGCAATGATTGGCTATTAATATTAAAAAATGAGCACACTGATTGGCCAGCCCAAATGGCGTGCCCATTGTAAATCCGAGAATATACCAATAGAAAAAGGTCCAGTTGCCCGGACTTCTTCCCATTAGTATAGCTTGCAATTTTTTTATTTTTCTTTCTTTTTTTGAATAAAAAAAGAAAATGGAAGGCTTGAATTAAATGAGGGAGATGGTACAGAGAAAAATAAAAGGATAATCAGGTACGTTCTGCCAAATTAAAAACTTACCTGATTATTCTTTTATTTTGTCAGTCCCAACTCTCTTGAAAGTAAAAAGTCTCCCGATTTCTTTTTTTATATTCAAAAAAAAAAAAAAGATTTCTCTGTTGCTACCTTTGCACAGCACAGATGTACTGTGTAAGCGTGGGAACACAAGTCCCATATGCATGCGCAGTACATCAAAAAAAGCCCCAGGTTACCTGCAAAATGCAGAAGGGAAGTACGGAAGCATTATACAAAGGCATTATTTAAGAAAAGTATTTTTTTTCTTAAATAATGTCGTTAATATAATAACCACTGGGTGTGGGCAATGCTGGATTTACTCATGGTTGGCTTTATTTGGTCACAAGGGTGAACCAGACCAACCATGGGTAAATCCAGCATTACCTACACCCAGCCATGGGTTATGACTTAAGTATCACATGAAAGACTCAGATCTTGGTCATAATGTACCAAAACTTTATTACAAGTAAGTAGCCCTTTACATTTCCTAAATGCATTCCATTCTTGGCATTTCCTTTCTCATTCATCACATGTACATGAGTGCCAGAGAAGTATTCTGGTTTGGCATAACCTTCCCACAGCAATTTATTAAGGCAAGAAATACTTGCAACTCTTTTATATGAGTGTGTGTGTGTGTGTGTGTGTGTGTGTGTGTGTGTGTGTGTGTGTGTGTGTGTGTGTGTGTGTGTAATCAAATCATGAATTGATTTTATCTTCTCTGTTGAAAGAACAAACTCCTTTTTGTTCAATATATTCTCTAAATATTCTGCATGTGACTCCTTACTAAACTCACATGCAGATTTGTTTCACTCACAGACTACATTCTTGTAGTCTCTGTTGCACTTTTTATGTTACTGAATTGCTCATTCTTAAATTTCCCATTAACAAACTAATCATCCAGATGCACAATTACATTAAAATCACTTATAAGGGCTCCCACAATCCTTCAGAAAATAAAGGGCACAGAACTCACTCCAAACAGTAATTTGCTATACACAGACAAACATCTATGAATTTTTATCACTGCCGTTCTTAGAATCTTGATCAACCAATAACTGCTGTTAGGCAGAACGTAAATTAGTTTTTGAGAATGTACTTCTGTCACGTATCATCATGACCATTGTCTCCCACTTTTAGTGAGTGATGTATTCCCATGCTAGCAGCTTGGTTTACTGTTAACTTGTAATCATTGCCTAGCTGAATGGAATTTTTCCTTTTTTTTGTCACTGATACACACCAGGTAGGACCTATACTCTGTGTTTTGGCAAAATTATATTTACTCTTTCTAATTCTTTATTACCTCTATCTTTCATTGGTTTGTAGGTTCATAGATAAGTCAGTCAAAACCCCCTATTGAAAAGATCCCTCTAGCTTCAAAGAGTTAAGGCATGATAGATTGGGGGAAAGTTTGAGGCTGTCATACAATTATGTAGGCATATCTTGAAGGTGGCAACAGTGGTACTCTGCTTGAAATGTAGTGGAAGTTTGTTTTGGTGGTGAGGGATACATTGGGATATGAATCTATTTCATAAACAGAAACAGGTCTTATATAGCTGCTGAGGAAGGCTTAGTTCCTTTAAGCAGGCATTTGAGGTACCATTTGCTCTATGAAGGGATTAAGAGGTTAAAGTGGATTGCATCTTTCATGGCTCGAAAGACTAGATACAGATCTCCACAGAATAGTCTATAAGAGACTGAGTACAGTGAAAGGGCTGCCAGTCTGTTTTGATAACTTAGATTTTTGAGAGCACTGATCTTTCAGTTATGAATCTGAGGTCTCTCAAGTTAAGTGATATGTTTAGATAAATATATGCCAAAGGGTGCATTATATTCAACAAAAGGTCTGATGACTTGATGTAAAAGGGAATTATGACTTCTTCAGATTAAGTGGAGATGCCTTTAGTAACTAGATAAGGCAGAAAAAAAGACTTTCTGAACTACTGTGGAGATATGATGGTTAAATGATAAGGAATTATCAACCAGATGTCTAGATCCATTATGACAGTGCCTAATTTAAGGACTGTGCCATCTACATGGTATGTAAAAATGGTTTGCTTACCAAAGGGATCTATGCTCCATTTTCACACTTAATGTGAGACCATTGTTCTTTCACCAGTTGTTGACCTGGTCTTACCCATGTTGGACCAGTTGTGAGTCAGTGGAAGCTCAAATAGTACAATGTTTACAGTCGTCTGCAAACTTAGATAACCACAGGCCAGCAGTCTTGGCCTGAAGATCTGAGAAATAGATGCCAAGTAGGAGAGGGCCCAACATTAAGTTCTGTGGTATACCACCGGTAACATTTTGTTTAGACATCCACTTAGCTATCCACCCCACAACATAAGGATTTACATTTTGATTTACAAGTCTGTCAATAATACCCAAATGGAGAAATGCATTAAAGACCTTGGCCAGTCCAGATATGTTGTATGTACTGCATGACCGCCATCCACTGTTTTGGTTACTTTTCCAAATAAATGATTACGGTTAAAGAGGCAGGACCTTCCACTGACAAAGCCAAATTGATGAGCTCCAGGGTTAAGAGATTTCCACTGTCCAGATTAATGAGGTATTTGATAATATGTTCCATATTTTTACATACAGGGATAATGAGACTAATGGTTGTATAGTTACCAGGGTCCATGGTTGTGCCACCCTTGCATAATTGCATTACAATGGTTGTTTTCCAGGCTTCAGGAATGTAACCAGTGGAGAAGCATAGATTATAGAGGTTAGGTATAGGTTCAGATAGGCCATACTTGTCACTGATAATCAGACAAGCTGGTATATTATCAGGGCCCATAGATGAAGTGTTCTTAGCTTTTGAGAAGTCTAAGATAACGTATTCCATAGTAACTAAAGGGATGATGGGATTGTGGAAGAGCTGTAACAGTGGGTGCAGTAAAATGTGCGCTACATTTGTCAAGTAGGATATAAGCTATTTTCTTTTGTTCATAGTGTTCAGTACTATTGTGATCTAGATTCAGATATTGTTGGGTGTTAGCTTTTAGCTTCATGGTATAGTTAAATAAAGATTTGTAGTTGTTTTTGGCTTTAGTGGCAAATTTAAATTCATACTCAGCTTTTCTCTTCCTAATGCTTCTCTTAATTTACTAGTTTGCTTAAGTGTGCTCTTAAAATAGGCATAATGAGACCCTAAATCATTAAGAAGATTATTTCTTTTGTTAAATAATTTGTTTATATATTCCCCCATAGGGGGTTGTTTTTTAATTTCTAATTATTGGGTGAAGATAGGGACTGCCTTATCAGTACAACCATTTAAGTGGGAGTAGAAGTCAGAGACATAGGCAGCAGCTTTAGCAACAGGATCCATCAGAGGAGGATTTCAGCAGAATTTATTTAGGTAATCAAGTAACTGAAGAAGCTTAAACACAGATGTATTGACAAGGGAAGTTCCACCAGTTTTAAAGGAAAAAGTCACTAATTTATGGGTATGATTTCAGAAGGCATGATGATAACATGTCAAAGGCTACAAAAAAGTAGTCATATTTGTGAGGACTAGATGCAGGAGATTGGGGCCTCTACTAGTATGGGTAACTATTTGTGAAAGAGAGCATTTAAAAGTCAAGGATGCACTGGGTATGTCAACCACTGGCAATGTAGGTCAGGCAGTTTATTGATGGATAGCTGAAGTGCTGTGTGTAATGGGGATTTCAACTAATGAGTCAAGATAGCTATTTTGCTGAGAAGGAGACATGGATGTATTCTATAGTTAGCTGTGAAGAGGTAATTAGTCTTGTCTATGGTAACTTGGACATGTAGGAGTACAAATAGGGTATCGAAGGAATGGGTTGTGAGGTAATGATATATTTGACAAATACTGATACTTGCCCAGACTTGTTAGTAGAACTGTAAGATGAAATAGGCACCTTAGTCAGAAATAGAAGAAATCATTTTATTTCCATTGCAATTTTCATTGCAAATGGCAACAGCAGACTTACAGATCTTTAGCTTGTGATCTTGGGTATTTAATGTAAATCTAGCCATTACTGCTCTGACTATGTTGTGACAGTCTTATTATAACTGTCCATGTCATTAACGCTGTTGTCAAACACATTTGCTGTGTAAACATATAGATGTTGATCCCTCTGATAAAAAGCTATGATAATTTGTCATATAGCAATGCTTTTATTCAGAGTAATGATGAAATATGATTATATTTTCCTTAGATAATGTATGTAGGAAGTATTATTGTCTGGCACAAGGGAATGAGATGTCCTGCTTTATGTTGTTGACTTAGTACAACAGTTACAGGCAGACATATCCCATGCAGCAATAACATGCTATAATGCCTTTACATAGCCAGTATCTCACAAATGTTGTGACACTTCTACCATGGTGCATTCACCCTGTACAATATCATGCATTTTTAGCTTTCAAATTCTCATGTGCTAAATATCTGCATTCAGTGCCTGATAACATTGCTGTGCCTTTTACTGTAATGTATAAATGGCATCCATGACAGTTATAATGTGTCATTTTACAGTGGGAGAGGTCTACACTATACCCTTTACCTCAGAGATTGTTAACCACACACACATATATACATCTGATGTAATAAGTTATCATAGGTGGAGCATTACAGTAGTCTTAAGACTTCCACTCTGGTGCTTGTGGTTGAGACACATGTCATTAGGAGATAGAGTCACATAGCTGGCTGTTCAGTTCCTGAAAGGAGCAACATTATATGAATGTACTGATGTTACATAAACACCATCTAATTATTGTTATCCATTTTATGTTTGACAATGATATATCATGCCAAATTGTCATTGTGTGCCAGTGGAATGGTTATTCAGAGCATGCTGTGAGTGCTTCTGTGGCACATGCATTGAGTATTGGCTTGTATAGTACAGCTACACACCTAGACTGTGGTTCAATGTTGGAACAGTGTGTGTACTATGTGATGGAAGCAGCTTCCTTATCAAAGAAGCATTAAAATTGTGCTGCTCACTATGTGGACAGTAACATGTGCAGCTCCTTTCCAGCCTTCTGACTAAATCTGACTTATATTATATTTGCAACTCCTTTCTTAATCCACATGTTCAATTCAGTTATTTGCAACAGCTTCTACTGCTATCTCATGTGGCACATACAGTCAATACTGAGGTATGGCGAGAGCCTTGTATAACAGACAGGAGTTTGAATCTTGTAGCCTATGTCTATCAGATGACAGTGGCTTACACACAGACAATAGTTTTGGCACACTCAAAGGGCCTCCTTTTTTAGACCTTGTTCTACAAGGTAGGTCATCCATATACCTTATGATAGGAAAGTGCTGTATGCCCTCCTAGAGTGTTCTTTGTGACATGACCGATATGCTTATTTCTGTGGTGCCCATGATTGTTATTCATATGTCTGATATCTGTCCTGGCATGTGTTTGAAAATGCCATGATGCAAATGTTTATTATGTCATTCATTCCTCACATGCGTGACCTGTTCACAGGATAGTTATGTACTGCATTTCACACCTTTGTCTGGACATGTCTTTATTAGTGCAGTTGTTTTTGTCACACTATATAGCTTAATGGCAGATGAGGAATTCCATAAATGTCTCTTACTGTTTGGCGTGCTGCCAGACTATCAGAGACTGTAATTGGTCCTCTGTTACAATACTTTCTATTGTGTTGCTGCTGTTGAGTTGCTGTTATGCTACTATTCCTGTAATTCCTGTATAATGATGTCAGAGATGTTTGCAAATCACCACTGGAAAACATGAACTCATTACGTCAGCCGATCTGCGTTGTCATTTGTCATTAAGTATACTGTGTGTTATTAATTTACCATTTACATAACTATACAACACTTGCTTAGGTATTAAATGTTTGTAGGTGATGAATCCCTTTACTGTGTTTGCCACTGTCATTTGTTTGCAAAAACATGTCCATTTCTGATGTACCTGACATTACAGATGTAAGGTCCACTTGTTTTTGTATATAAAGGCTGAGGTGAAGAATACAGCAGTGCTGGCAGCTTGCATATATACATTCCCTGTATATACATCTCATGTACAATAACTGCAGTATACACATTCATTCCATAATGTATCTTCTCTCCTTGCAAAATGTTATCTCAACTCAGCATTTAATTAACAGTGCAGCTTTAAATACCTATGACATCCTTTATTAGTATGTCTGTTTTAATTATGTGCATAACTGTGCTATTGTCATTGACATTAATTATCATTACATCAGTACTGCAAGATTTATGGCAGAAATGCTTCTTATATTCTTCACCACATTTTCCTGTGGTATACGAGTACACTTTAGCATTTCCCCTTCCACATTCATTAATTATGCAGTATAATACAATGTGTGTACAATTCCCTCATTTCACTTCCCCTCCTTTTGTATTCTTTCTTTGTATTTGCCCTTAATATGTCTGGGCTGCAGCGTGGGCTTGTACATGAGCATTACCTGCATGCAAATGTTTTGTTTATATTCTGTGCTCATGCTTGCAAGCACCTTTTTATGCCAGTGAACACTATTGCTGGCTACAACAATGTACTTGCAAATATTTAGGCATGATGAGCAGCATGCATATTCAGTTAGCACCGCTACACACTTACATCGTGTAGACTTAGTGTGGTGCCTATATCATTGCTAATGAATCCCATGGATTATTACAAGAGAGAATGGATGAGGTATCTGCATATTTGGGAAACAGAGTAAAGGAGGATATTAGTATAATGCAGGAAACGAAAAATGTAAAAAGGAGTGATAAATGAACACAAGAGCAAATTGTGAGTATTGTAGTATAGCATGTGGAAAAAAAAAGAAAAATAAGAGAGAATGGAAAGAAAAAAAATCCAGAACAAGTTAAGAAAAAATTTGAAAAAGAAATTACCGTTAGTGAATTGGGTGAAGTACTTAGGAAAGTAAATGTTAATTCAGTATCAGGCCCAGATGGTATAGGGCATGGAATGCACAAGACATCAGTGCAGTGGCAAAAAGAGCATTTTGTAAATGTACTGAATGAATAGTTGAAGGAAGGGTTTGTTTATGAAGAGTTATGTAGTGGGGTATTAACATTTATATGGAAGACAGAGGAGAAGAATGAAATAAAAAATCACAGCCCCATCATACTCAACACAGATTATACATTTATTATGAGAACAATACAGAGGAGTATGGAAGGGCAGATGGAGGATATTATGGAAGAAAGTATATATGGTATAAAAGGGAAGGGATGTCAAGAATTGTTACTGTTTGTGAGACAAATTGTGGATGATATTATAAGTAAAGGGGATGATGTGAAATTTATGGTATGTGATATTAGCAAGGCATTTCATACAGTAGGACATGATGCTTTGTAATGGAGAAGTATGGAATGGGTAATAGAATTAGGTGAGTGTGTATGTCAGCATACCAACATAATAGCATGAGAGCGTTAATGAATGGATGACTCAGCAATGATGCATGAAGTGTGGTATAAGACAAGGATGTCTCATGAGTGGAATATTGTTTGCATTGGTAATGAATGTGATAATGAGTGACATAGCTTGTAAAATGACAGATGCTAGATATCTGATATAAAAGAAGGTGGTGATTCCAGTAGTTTTCACATACATAGATGATATAGTTGCAGTTGCTAAGAACAAAATATGGATGAGGAAGTGTTAGTTTGTTTGAATGGATGTTTAAAGGAAACAGGAATGACCTTGAATAAACATAAAAGTAAGAGTTGGATGATGTGGCAAAACTCGGAGGGTGTATTTTTCAATGAATGAATTGTCTTTAGCTAAGGATAAAATTTAGAAAAATGATGTGGTTATGATGAAATGGGAGGGTTTGATAAAAGAAATGATACAAATACGTCTTTTGTGGAGGACATAAAGATTAGCATTCAAGAAAAAGGTTTATTTGGTGAATTCTATAGTAAAGGAAAAATAGCATATATGTGAAATGTTTATATGATACCACAAAAAATTAAAAAGGAAATTGTATAGTTGGTGTTTTATTTCATATGGGGTTCATGATTAAACCCAGTGAAATGAGGTGTGTTGTATATAAGTGAAGATGAAGTGTGATTGGGGTTACTAAACCCAGTTGTTTATTCTGCTTCTTTAAACTTGTATAGAATATTAAAGTGAGTAGAGGAAGAAAATTAGAAATCAATAGTGAGAATGTTTAAATATAAGCACAAAAATGTTGTTTGAGAAGATGAGTAAGTAAAAAGAGAAAAATGTGTTAATGAGGTTATTAAAAATTATCAAGAAAAAATACTAACATGGAAAATAAAAAAAATGATTTCATATATAGAAGGATGTGGTATAATGATGTGAGGAAATTATATTATTATGTAAATCCATGGGTAATTTTACCCAAAGACATGATTAAACCCATTAAAGTCAGAAAAAAAGTGTCATACCAAGAGAGTAAGAGTGTCAGGATTTCCTATGGAGACTGGTAATAAATATGTTACCAGTAAAAGGGAATATGCCATATGAAAAGAAAGTTGAAATACTATGGGCCGGATTCACGAAGGCTTGCACAGAGTCTAAGAGTAGTGTAAGACTCCATGCAGCCTTCGCAATCCAGGAACAGCCCAAAGTCCGTGTAAGAGACAAGCTAAAATGGCTCTTACACGGAGTGGGCGTGGATAAGCTAATCACCTCACTTGCAGCCGAATAGCATGCAAATGAGGATGATTAGCGATCCAGGAAGCCCAGTACAGCCCGTGTAAGAGCCGTTTTAGCTGCAGAAATGTACTCAGTTGACAACTGAGTACGTTTCTGCAAAAACGGCAATGGAGCCATGTCAGCTCCAAATAAAGGGTGCATATGTGTCAGGCAGCATGCCAATGGCCAAATATGTGGCCATTGGCAAAGTAACCTGATGCAAATATATTAAAAATATAATTTATTTTTTTGGCGATTGCTGATGTTTAAACCCAGCGCAGCCCCGCGCAAATGGGCTGCACTGTATAAAACATAAAAACAAAGGTTTTAAACCTACAAATGTAGGTTTTATGCAATACATGGAATGTCAATGCAGGGACCAGCAGATCAAAACCAACATGGCCACCGTGTAGTGGTTGCTAAGAGGGGAAGCTGAGTCTAAGACATGTAACTAAGCATTAGTAGGCAATCTGATGCAAATGAGTGTAAGGATACTGAATTCCACTGTCACATAGCAAATGAGCACAGTCTGAGTAGTGTAAGAGTTACAGAAGGGGGAGGAACAGAGTAGGAGATAGGTGACATCACAGGGGGGAATGGTAGAAAGAAATGCAGTTCATTGGAGGTCAGAGTTACATGACAGATGTCAAACAGATATCATGGAAAGAGGTGTGCCACTAACTAAGCATGAGAAAGTCAAGAAATGGAAGGTGTGCACTGTTGCCTACACTAAAGTTTCTTGCTGGATGTGTATGCGCACGTGTGCGCGCCATGAAGCGCAAGTAAGGCAGTGTGCGCGCGTGTAAGACAGACTGAGCATGTGGGAGCATGTTGGGAGATGTTTAACACTGTTTGCACGGGCGTGCACGTGTTTTAATCTGAATAAGCAGATTCTGAACCATGTGAGTATGTGTGCGTGCGTGTAAGCCACTGTGAGCGTGTTTCTGATGGTTTACACATGGCTCCACCTTGAGGAAACAGAAAGGAAAAAGGAAGCAACAGATTTAGTAGGAAGCTAGCAGGGAATACTGCTGGAGCTAGCAGGTGAAAACAATTAGATGCAGGCAATTACACAGGCATAATAGTAGCCCAGCCCAGCACTTACAACTCTGCAAACAGCAGTGCAGGATGTTTCTCTCAAGAGACACTGCAAGACAGGAGTTAAGTTATCAGAAGTGAAAACTGAAAAAGCTGAACTCAGAGCAGAAATGTTAGGGGCTGCCATAGCTGTCATAATGAGACATAGGCGACTTGCTGAGGGTGGTGACAATGCAGATGGTGCCAGACAACCCACAGTGAGGAGACAGAGAAGACTGTACAGGCCCAGGGTCACCTACCATGGGTTACATGAGCTGGAGATAGTAGAGCGCTATAGAGTGGACAGAGACCTCCTGCAGCAAATAGTGGAGCTGTGCAGGCCACGCCTCACACACAGAACCAACAGAGGGGAACCCATCCCATTGGAAACCAAGGTATGTGTTGGCCTAAGAATACTAGCAACAGGTACCTTCCAGAGACCAACTGGTGATATGATGGGGATATCACAGGCATCAGCCTCCAGGGTATTGCACCAGTTCCTGGATGCCATGTCAGCACATGTCAGTGATCATGTATATTTCCCCAATGCCCGTGAGGTATTGGCCAGCAATATGCGTATTTTCCAGCAAATAGCGGAATACCCTGAGGTAGTGGGTGCAATAGACTGCACGCACATACGCATCAAAGCACCAGCCGGTGAGCGGGGTAGGGCATACATCAACCACAAGGGCTTCCCCTCCATCAACTGCCAGGTCGTGTGTGATGCACAGGGCATAATAATGAATGTGTGTGCTGGCTGTCCTGGGAGCTACCATGATTCCCACATCTGGCATTTGACACAGCTGTACCAGACATTTGCCAATGGGGACATCCCGCATGGACACCTAGTGGGGGATGCAGGTTATGCACTGGAGCCGTGGCTGATGACACCCATCAGAAACGCACACACACCTGAACAGGAACGCCATAATGAGGCACACGCACAAACACGTAATGTAATAGAGCGTGTGTTTGTGCTGCTCAAGTCACGGTTCCGGTGTCTGGACACATCTGGTGGAGCCTTGCAGTACACACCAACTACATGTACCCAAATTGTCATGGTATGTGCTATGCTACATAATATGATCTTGTGAAAACAGATGCAGCAGGACCAGCATAGGGCCGGGCCAAACAGCCCCCCACCATTGCCAAGGCCATCACAGGCAGAGCGTGACTCGGAGGAGGAACAACCTGAGCCTGCCCCAGTAGGCAGAAGGAGGCATGCCCAGTATGCCCTGGCCTTGGCAAAGAGGCAACGCATAGCAAATACACTGGCTCAGTAGGAACCCTGGGAATGATACTCCTCTCTGACTCACTCATATAGTAACAGGGATGCCTAACATGACACAACCTGCTCTCAGACATGTACAGGGAAGTGTAATATGCGCATCCGACAGAGGCAGCCCTGCAGCACCACCTGAGGCATGAATGCTATGTGTTAAGTAATGTAACATCATGTACTATATGCACACCTGAGGACCCTGACTAACATCCTACCCTCACCAAGCATCATGCCGCAACATGACAATGAGATGATCAAGTGCAATAATTGACGGAAGTATCGCAGTTAGTCAAAAGGGATCCAATGTGTGCCAGTCTGGGATGACATGCTGAGCATGACATGATGCACCACCTGCTAGGACTGGCGTGCACCTATCAGTGCAGGCCGTATGGATACTGGCAAAGGCTGTTGTTACCCACAGTGTGCCCTGAATAGGTAAGGCTCAAAACACAAACCTATCTTCATAGGTATCAGAAGGGATAAGAATAAGATAAAGGATAAGTCGAAACAGCAAGATGCATGCAGTCTAAACTCACCCAGTATGGAGAATGGTGATATCTGCGCTGTACCAGAAAACTGAGCCAAGGCTCACAACAGCACCCTAACACTACCAGGTTACACCTCATACTGTGCTGTACAGCCTCAAAACATGGAACAAGCTACAAAAGGAGGGTGACTAGCAAGAATTGTCAAGGATAACCATACCCCCATGTTGGTACCACAACAAAAAGCAGCATGGACTAGCCATGGTCAAGTAACAGTTGCTAAAACTGCCCCCCAGTTTATAGCCTGCTACAGACTACTGTCCCGACACCAGGAACTGCACCTGGCCTATGCTGGAATACATGAATATATCAAGTCCTCCAAACCACATTATATTGGGTGACTGAAAATACCCAGACATAGACTGGGAGCATTATACTATCTCCAACAGTGTAGGACAAAAGTTCATAGAATCCATAAACCAAAAGGCCCAGGAACAACGTACCACTCCCACAAGAGGGGTAAGCATACTGGATGTGATAATCAGCAACATGGGTACTGGATGGCAAGACGAGAAGTGTATTGCTCACTGGTAAAACCAGACCATAGAGTAATCACACTGGATATACAAATCCTGACCACAGTCCCTGGCCAGAAAACCACAGTGGAAAACATGTGTAAAGCAATATTTGCACTCCTCCAAACTGATGTGGAATCCATTAAAGGTCCTGTGCAGGTGCAAAATATGGGCCACACCTCAGAACCTGTAATACAGCCATTCCATGAACACTGCCAGGAATGCTTGGATTATGCAATCCTAAATTAAAACAAGACACAATGCCATACACGCAGGCATCTGGCATGGTGGACACCAGCCATAACCAAACCATGCAAGAGAATGAGGAAGCTACTACATGATAGAGCAAACATAAACAATGAAGTAATCACTGATCAGTAGTATGGCAATAAAATATGTCCACACATACAATCCACTAAGGCCAGCCACAACAAGTTGAATCTGTGAATCCTGAGGCAATGTTACACCTGCCCCAAGTACACAGACAACCCCCAACTCCACCCAAGAAATACAAATATATGAGAGATGCAACCATCTATCCAAACTGGAGGCTGAGCTCCCTCAACTCAGTACTCCCAAAACTAGTCAGGAGGAGAAGGTAACCACACACACCACAAACACAGTCCCACATAGATCTATCACAACTGCAAACCAAAGACATAAACACAGAAGAGCATTCCCGGAGGCACAAATTACAAACACAGCACACCAACAGAGGCCTCTAAAGCAGACACCCAATCAAACAACCTCCAAACATAGCACATGCAACACATAGTACACAAAGCTGGTGTGCCAAACAGTCACAGGCCAGAAGGAGAAACAACATGCCTGATACAGTTGTAATAGGTGACTCCATAGTCAGACACACTGCTGTCCAGCACACCAGACTGAACAAGGGAAATGGTACAGTAAGCTGCCTGTAGGCTGCCACAATACGCCACATAACAGAAGTATGCAGGTCACTCCAAAGCAAGTAGAAATATGATGCAGTCATAGTCCATGCTGGTGTGAATGACCTGAGATGTACCTCCCTAGACTACATGAAAAGAGACATAGATGAGCTCTCTCATTATGTAGTCCAGGCCGGTATGACACTCACCGTTTGCAGCATCCTACCCTTACCAAGAATAATGCCACAGTACAAACACGGAATGATCAGTCATAGCAAGTGGCACACTTACTGGTGTCATTCCAAGGGGATCCATTGTCTGTCTGCTTGGGATGTCATGCTTGACAAGCCACGCAGCTGATCTTGGGATGGCTTGCACCTGTTACCCCTGGACGTCTGAATATTGGATAAGGCCTTTGCCACCTCCATAGAGCCTTTTGTAGGCAAGGCTGAAAAGACTGACCCACCACCCTAGAAAAAATAAGTGGAAAGAAACATAAGGGTAATGCTGACCAATGCCAGATGTGTAAACCCCAATATGCATGCTCCCAAGGCCATCCCCAGTATGGAGAACATCGATGTCTGTGCAGTGACAGAAACCTGCTGCAAGCCTCCTGACAGCACACCAGCACTACCAGGTTATACCACGTATCATGTGTCATGGCCCCAAAACCTGGAACAAAACATAAAACGAGGGTGAGTATCCATATTCAGCACAGACACCCATACGTCCAGGTAACTGACAATGCACAAGGCATTGGAGTCCACCCATGTGCAACTAACTGTAGGCAAGACTGCTGTACAGTCTGTAGCATGCTACAGACCACACTCTCACACAAAGGAACCCCACCCAGCCATCCTGAAGACACTGGACAGTATGAATGTCCCACCAAATACCAAACAAGGTACCACAAATTACCACATAGGTGGTAAACCATTATGTATGGAAGGAGTAACCAGGGACCTAGGGACACAAGTGGACAGTAACCTGTTATGTGACACCCACATTGCCAATGTGGCTAGGAAGACTGTCTACATTTGACACCGTATCAGGAAAGGATTCACATCTACGTCAACAGAGGTCATTGTGCCCCTATACTGTTCTCTAATCACACCCATAATCTAGTACAATGCCTCATATGGGATGTACCTTACCTGACACCTGCAACAGTTAGAAAGACCTCAAAGGTACCTCACCAAGAGGATAAAGGGTCTCAAATATATGTCATATGCTGCCTGGCTGTAGACACCCCAGCTGAATGCAGTCACATACTGCTTACACAGAGGCATTGCATGCCTGTTGTAGAAGGCCATGCCCAACACAGGAGTAATGGACATGCTCCACCCCAGAAAACTCAAATCCATCGGAGCTGTGAGAGTGAGAGATGTCAATCTCAACAAATAATGAAATAGGATGTGCTGGTGGGACAGATACATAATCCAGAGGCTCCCCACACCCTGGACCAGAATCCCACTCCATGTTAGGCAGAGCCCCTCACTGACACTCTTCAACAGGAATCTTGCCAAGTGAATGGATGATTGTAGAGTTACACTGGGAGTCTTCACTGTGTCATGTCCAGACAGAGGCACAGCAAAGCAAATCATAAATGGCCATAATATTCACATAGCAAGGGGTGGCAAAAGCCACACACACTCTGGCTAGGCTAACAAATGCCCTATGGTGGATAGCCTAGTATGAACCTATGAACCTATGAAGATACAAATTGTACAGGACACTAAGGATAATCCCAAGGCTTTCACAACTGATGGTAGGAACCATGTTGGGAATTCACAGATATGCTCTGAATCACACAAATATCACAAACACACACACATATTGCCAACATACATCCTGACAGGTGCAGTGCAAACCCCCCCCACAGAATGCAGAATATCTATCCCAGCAGACTGCTGGCCCCCTGACATTGCAGATGCTGAGGTAACAGCCAACATCTACAAAGCAAAACACACAGCAGCAATGGTATGAGATGGTGTCCTGGGCTTAGTGCAACATGGACTCCAAGATGAATGGAATGCCAAACCACACTACTGCTCAATGTCAGCCTTACCACAGAATATGTACCCAAAGAGCAGTGTACAACAACTGTGGTCCTTCTCAACAAAGGTGTTGCCTGAATGGATACTGAAAACTACTACCCCAGAATCCTGAGAAGCTCGTTCCGCACAGCTATGGAAAGGATCAGCATGTACCACAGACATAAAGATATTGGGGACCTACTGACACCGGACCCTACCCAGTGTGGCTTTCTTAAGTGCAGATCCTGCCACTAAACATGTTTGACTCAATGGAAACAGTCATTAAGGTCATTGATGAGGGCAATGTGATCCACACAGTGTAGCTGGACCTTGCAAAGGCTTTTATACAATACCCTACGTGTTCATTATAGATAAGCTCACCAGCTTAAATATAAACCCCTATGTCAGTAGAGGGGTTGCAAACCAGACCAAGGACAGAACAGACATGGTCAGACATGCTGCAGCATGTCAGACTACAAACCAGATATAACTGGCATCCCACAAGGCTTGGTCCTGGGATCTCCCTCGTCTGGTATATATGTCCCATAGGTACAGGCAAACATGGAAGGACTGTGTCCGAACATGTTTGCAGAGGACTACAAACTGCTCACCACATATGATCCACCAGCTGACACAAGCATCCCACAAAAGGGCCACATAGAAACAGACAACTGGTGCCATAGCCATGTCAGCAAGCTAATTGCAGAAATGTGTATAGTCAACCCCCGTTGATATACAGTAAGTGCCCACCAATTACCACATAGGTGTTAACCCATTATGTAGTTAACATGTAATGAGAGACCTGGGGACACAAGGTGATAGATATCCTGCATTGGACAAATGTGCTGTAGTGTTTACAGAAACACACCTTATACCCACCTAACCATGAAGGTTGTCAGATCTAGATAAGGGGAGGTCATTGTGGCTCTGCAGTCATCCTTCATCAGCAGTACAATTGACTACAATAGCCCCTGTGGGATGTACCTCAGCAGACATCTCCATCAACCGTAAAGTCCCCAACAGTACCTCACCAGGAGTATCAAAGAGCTTGCACAGATGCCATGTGTTGCCTGTGTTGCTGGTATCAATAAACATGCTGCACCTTGTACAATCTGAATGGCAGTGAGCTATGCACATGAGAGACTTGAACCCCAGCACTGACTTACATAGGACAAGCTGTACTGCATGATCCATAACACAGAAGCCACCCCACCCATGAGTGAACCCCCAGTACAGGCTACCCATAGAGTCACTTATCAATCTTCCTCAATAGGAATCTTGATGAGTGGATGGGAGATGGTAGCTTTATCCTGGGTATCACTGTCATGTCACAGGTAGACAGAGGCACAGTATACTAACCATGACATATGTCATGGCAAACTCCACTTACAATGTGTGTTGAAGGACAAACACACTCTCCAACTAGCATTAGACATGGACTAGGGCACATCACTAGTGTTTGCAAATGTACACCTATGTTGTGGAATACACTACCAATGTTGGACAAGCCTGGTTTAAGTAGTTCATATCTGAACAGAATGAAACATGGTCAGATGTACACAACTGGCCCCTAACCAGGCTGTTGTGCTCACTATCGAAATGTAAAGCAGTGATAGCACTAAAGCCCAGGATACTGTCCACCACAGTCAAAGTACTACCAGTACACTATACAGTACTACAGTGTTAGGTCAGTGTGAAAGGATGTTGACAACTGTATGCAAAGTATCCCATGCAAACACTGCAGGCACAGTATAATCCTGTTGTGTTCACACACAAAGTAGTTGTACAGTAACTACACAACATGACACACAACACACAACCATAAACGGGTGATATTTGTTGAAGTTCACACTCATCCACAAATGTGGTGGGCTGCAGAGTCCAACATATGGAATGCTCACACTGGACATGCTCACACACTTTGATAAATGAGACATATGTCAGACAACATGCCATGGGAAGGCTGAACTGGGCATGCTCACACACTTAGGCCAAATCCCAGTTTAGCAGTTGGACACACATATCTGGTATTTTTATGTGTTATTCCAGGAACCATCCACATTACAGCAGTCTGCTCAGTGCACACAGTTAAATGACTACAGAGACATACGTGATATAGTGGATCCCTCCCATATGCAAACATCTTCCACAGATGCACAAGTTGTTCATACAAACGGAATGCTATGGCAATAAAGATGTGCAAACAGTCTACCAGCAACAAATAATGTGCATTTGACAATTAAACATATGGGTGTAGAGGTCAACACTAGGCTGTTTGCCCTAGGGAATGACAGCTAAGTCAGAGTGTGCTTGGTGTCTGCCTCCCCACAGGATGCACATTCCCCTTTCTAAACACCGATGATGTCAGCACCCTATAAGTACAGCAGGAGAAAAGAAGCTTCCCACGAATACAAATAGTGTGTTCTGCTAATGCGTCCATCACAAGTGTCATCGCATAGTTAGGTAGGGGTTTGAATCCTGCCAATGCTCAGTGTGTGTGAGTGGGGTTGGTGTGTGTGTAAGTCTGTGGGAGAGAAATGTCCCTTTTGGCAACTAGGAAAACACACTACAGGATGCACATTCCCCTTTCTAAACACCGATGATGTCAGCACTCTATAAGTATAGCAGGAGAAGGGGAACCTCCGAGTAATGCGAATAGCGTGCTCTGCTAATGTGTCCCTCATAACATAATTAGGTAGGGGTTTGAATCCTGCAAATGCTCAGTGTGTGAGTGGGGCTGGTGTGAGTGTAAGTCTGTGGGAGAGAAGTGTCCCTTTTGGCAACTGGGAAAACACACTACAGGATGCACATTCCCCTTTCTAAACACCGATGATGTCAGCACTCTATAAGTACAGCAGGAGAAGAGAAACCTCCCAGTAATGCGAATAGCGCGCTCTGCTAATACATCCGTCTCAAGTGTCATAACATAGTTAGGTAGGGGTTTAAATCCTGCAATTGTGTGTGTTTGTCTGAGGAGGGTTAGTGTGTGTGTGAGGGAAATGTCCCTTTTGGCAACTAGGAGAACAGACTACAGGATGCACATTTCTCTTTCTAAACACTGATGATGTCAGCACCCTATAAGTACAGCAAGAGAAGAAAAACCTCCTAGCAATGCGAATAGCATGTTCCGCTAATGCGTCCGTCTCAAATGTCACAATATAGTTAGATAGGGGATTGAATCCTGCCAATAGCAAGTGTGTGTGTTTGTCTGAGGGGGGTTAGTGTGTAAGGGAAATGTCCCTTTTGGCAACTAGGAGAACAGACTACAGGATGCACATTTCCCTTTCTAAACACTGATGATGTCAGCACCCTATAAGTACAGCAAGAGAAGGAAAACCTCCAAGTAATGCAAATAGGACACTCTACTAATGTGTCCGTCTCAAGTGTCATAACATAGTCAGACAGGGGTTTGAATCCTGCAATTGGCAAGTGTGTGTTTTCGGCTGAGGGGGGGGTTAGTGTGTGTGAGGACAATGTCCCTTTTGGCAACTAGGTGAACAGACTACAGGATGCACATTCCCCTTTCTAAACACTGTTCAGCTGAAGGCCATGGCTCTGGCACAAGTTGTCTGTTTCTATGATGCCCCTTTGGAAGATGCTTGTGTCAGCTGGAGAGTCGATTATGGTGGCCAGTTCGCAGTTATCTGCATATTTGGTCAGCCACAGTCCGTCCGTGTTGGCCTGTACCTCCAATAAATATATACCAAACAAGAGAGGTCCCAGGACTGAGCCTTGTGGGACACAACTCGTAACTGGTTTGGAGTCTGGCATGGCTCCAGCAATTCTAACAATGTGGGTTCTGTCCTTGAGCCACTGTGTAATCCATCTAGTGACATAGGGGCTTATATTTAAGCTGGTGAGCTTCTCTAGAATGCACAAGTGGGGTATTGTTGTGAAGGCATTTGCAAGGTCCAGGTAGGCTGTGTGAACCACCTTCCCTCAGTAGCCCTGAACCAGGCATCTGTTACTGCACATATATCGATGTTCTCCATGCCAATGAGTGTTTTGGGTGCATGCATCTGGAGGTTTAGACTTCTGGCGTTGGGTAGCATTGCTCTTAGTTTCTTATCCCTTGTGATACCTATGAAGGTGGGTTTGTCATTTGAGCCTTGCCTAACATAGGCACTATGGGGGTAGCAAGAGCCTTTGCCAATATCTGAAAGCCCAGGGGTGACAGGTGCAGGCCGTCCCTAGCGAAGCAGGTAGTTTAACAGAAGATGAATATGTGAAGGTGTAGTGCCTGTGATTAGTTAGCAGTAGCATATATGACTGCTCACATGGACACATGCCAGGTAAGTCAGATGCACTGTGTCACAGGCAATGTACATGTGAACAGGACAAACAGTGACATCCTGTCAAGTGGGACATGGACATACATATAGTAAGCTATGCAGATGGCACTAGGAGTCCACAGAAGCTCTATAACTATGCATTGCAGGTGTGATCAGTATTCCTGGGTAATTGCAAGCAAACATGCATGCAAACAAAGCTACAGTAAACAGGGCTGCATGTAGTCCATTGTACAACAAACAAGCTGTACCAGTTCCAGTAGGTAAAACTGCAAATATGCAGGCACTATGCACATGTACATGGAAATACACGGGTCAGATGGCTAGGGTCCAGTCTCAGTGCACACAAGTGTACAGACCATGTACTGTCAGGATGTACAATAACTGGATGGAAACCCATGTGCTCATACCTGCAGTAATACACATGTCAAATAACAGACACTGAGCCTTCACTCAGTGGTTCCATACTTAGTAGGATGTATGCTACCTGGCCTGCCACCACAGTATCCCTGACATATATGGGGACTCTCCCTCCTGTGACAGTTAGTTATGTGTGTTGGGGCTGTCTAGCATGGTATGAGATGTGAGCATGCAGTGCTAGGGTGCTCCTGTGTGTCCTGTACCAGTCGTGTAGTACTGCACACATATCAAAATCCTCAAACATCTGCATTGCAGAGTCCAGTGTGGGCAACATGCCACTTGCAATTTACATGTCCATCATTGTGTATTACTACATTCATTACCTTATCCCTGTGCTACCTATGTATGTAGCCTTCTGTTGACATCATTACCACCAGTATGCCAACATGTGCAGATGATACACTATGGTACTTACCATGGGTGTAGACAACAGGACATGACAATCACACACTTACTGCATCAGGCATGCTGTGATATACCCACAATTTATTCAGCACACAGTACTGTTAACAACATGATACTATTACTACACATCTATGTGGTCACCCTGTGTATCAGCAACATGTTAACCTGTACCTGCACAGTTGTTACAGATTGCAGGAGGTGGCACAGTTTCATCATATGCACAGGGTGTGAACTTGGTATGCCTGAGTCAGCCATCGATACCACCAATTGACATGTATGTGTATGTGTGTTGGTGAGGGACAGCAGTAGAAGGTGGGGCAATGTTGATGCAGTGTGTGCGTGTATGCGGTAGCCCTAAGTGTTGTCAATTCGCATGTGTGTATGGATGCACACAGTTCCACCTCATGGCTGCCATATACTGGTGTTTGTGGACAGCCACAGACTGTACCTGCCAGGTCATACAGATCAGTGTCTCTGGCCACGGACATGGTACCTGTGCCTTGCAGGGGTGCTACGGACCATATCCGGTACCAACCCAGACTGGGTACTGTCATCAGAAGCAGTTGTTCATTGACTGGACACAGATCCCTGTCGGGCCTGGCCAGAGCCACGTGCACGTGGTCTCCTGGCGCGGTCTGATGACAGCACAGACCCAGCATTGCTGGGGCTGCTGCTGGCACTACGGGGGCAGCCGCGGCCCTGCTGTCATCCGCGACGACTGCCAGCTGCTGCTGTTGCTGGCATATGGCCACGTCGACGCCTCAACCATCCACCATCGCCCTGGCTCATGGACATGTAGTTGTGGAACTGGTCTAATAGGTCCCCACAATGTCTGTCTATGACATCGGTGAAATCACGGATGGCAGCTGCAATGTCACGCATACTGTAAGTCATGGCTGTGCGACATGCTGTCAGCTCCCTCAGACCCTGTCTGGTGTATCGTTCCATACGTGACTGTGCCTGCATGACAGCCCGAAACATAGCTGAGGTTCTAAGACCTCTGTGGGCACGTCTGACAGGGGCAGTACGCCCACGGATGCTCCCACGAGAACTCCTGCACATATGTCTGTGTGGTACCATCTCTAGGCCATGCCCATGGCTGCTGTGTGGGGAGGCATGTGCCACAGATACCGCATGACCCTGGTCAATGCCCACTGTATGCTGTCCATCACCTAGGGACACTGGTGACAAAGGGTGTATTGGCAGGATAACTGTGCGCATTGATGGGGTCGACAGCTGTGTACTGTCAATCGGCTGACCAATGGCGGACCCTGGCATACTTTCCTGTGCCATTACACAGATGTCATTATCAGTACCCACGGCACCTGATTCAGGTTCCCTGCTACATGACACCAGAGCAGCAACAGAACCTGTGGGAGGGAAACAGGAAACACAGTTTACAATGTCTACACATTACCAGTGATGCACACATACACACATGCACAGGTGCACACATGCACACATGCACACATGCACAGGTACACACATGCACACATGCACAGGTGCACACATGCACACATGCACACATGCACACGTGCACAGGTGCACAGGTGCACACATGCACACACGCACACATGCACACATGCACAGGTGCACACATGCACAGGTGCACACATGCACACACGCACACATGCACAGGTGCACACATGCACACATGCACAGGTGCACACATGCACACATGCACACATACACACATGCACAGGTGCACACATGCACACATGCACACATGCACACATGCACAGGTGCACACATGCACACAGTTTCACACAATTGTACATTACTCAATATGCGTGATATCAACACACAGACACACCTACATGCATACAAAGAGCACTACTAAGTGAGCCAAATAGTACTATTACTATCAACACCATTACAGGAATTGTTAATACACACTCACCAGCATGGATAGGCTGCATTGCTGTTATACGAGAGGGTCCTGCAGACGTGAAGAAACTAATGTCAGTGGGCACAACTGTGCCATTGTTACTGAGTATGATACAGGTCAGTAGTACAACAGTCGCCTTTCACAGGTCAGCTGCTAATATTGAGGATATCACACTTGCACATTAAATACTATGGTGACAGCTACAAACCAAGGACACACCTCACACATGCATTAACTACCAGTGTACACAACAGTCAACTATACATATAGCATATTACCTGCACATTCACTGTCTTGCTGCTGCGTGGCTCCAGCCTCCATCATAATGCATGTCTGCTGCTGTTGTTGTTGCTGGCGGACTGGAGCCACTACACTCATGAGTAGTCCCTCCAGTCTGGTGAGTGGGGGATGTGTAGCCACCCCACCACCTGTGGCGACCTGTTGCCTGTGGATATCTGACGCATGCTGATGGACATGTCTGATTAAATCACTGCAGTGATGTCGTACCTGCTCATATGTCCTATTATGCGTGCCTATGTCATTTACCCGACGGACAAGGTCTTGCCACAGTGCAGCCCTCTCCTGCTGATTCTGGCTGGTGCGGTTAAAGAGTATTGCATAATCCCACACCAGGCTCTGGTCTATCTCCTCATCCTCAGCTGTGGAGTAGGTGGGATTCCGCGGGTGGGCCATGTACCTGAGAAAGAAAATAACCTGGTATCAGCAATATATGTCAGCAGAATTTGGCACACATACTACACATGCTACTTGACTGTTATGATACAACATATCTCACATATGTAGCATCTGTCTGTCTATTGGTGGATACACATGTAGATGGCCAGGTATCAGTGCTCAGCCAGCAACTGTGCAACAGTACCTGGCACACTCCATATGACATACTACCAAACCCCAGCAGTCAGAACACCGATTCAGGTCAAGAGTACCTCCTCACTCTGGGGGTTTGTATCTAGGTACTGTATGGCCTACATCATCAACTACTGTGAGCTGACCACACACTGATTGCCCTGGATATACATATCCCACCTCCACCACCAGCACAAACGACTATAGTGCATAACATTACAGATACAAATTTTACACTTTGTAGCAGTGACATGGTATCCTTTCAGCCCACTGGGCCAGTGGCAGATACAACCCACAATGCTGACCCCTACACAATTGCTTTCTACAGACATCTCTGAGAATGCATGGATCATGCAATCCCATATATGACCAAGACACTCTCCACAAAGGGACAGCATCCTGTCTGGTGGACCCCAGCCATAGACAGATTGTATTACAGAAGATGGAAGCTACTGCAAGATAGAGCATAATTCCATAAAGGGAGGGCATGTCTGAGCAGCACTAGTAAGGATCTATTTTCCATCATACAAAATCCATGGGCAACTTTGAGAGGGAAATCAAGAGGGACACTACAGATAACCAGCAGGCCTTATTCAGTTATGTTAGCAACCTGGTCAGGATCCATCCTCTATGCCCATAGTTAGTACACAACAACAAATATTTCACTGACACCACAGATATCGACAACATTGAGGCAAACAGGTTCAGTGCAGGTGTCACCCCGCCCTCTCCCCCAAAATAAGACATAGTTATCCCAGCTGGCTGTAACCTCCCTGTCATCACAGATGTCCAGGTGAGAGCCACCCTCAGGACAGCAGAATACACAACATGAATGGGACCTGATGGTATCCCCAGTTGCATGCATAAACTCTGACAGGAGCTAAACACACATATGTAACACTAGCCTGACTACAGGATATGTACCTGTACACTGGCACACAGCAGCAGTGGTTCCACTCCACGAAGGAGGCACCTCAACATACCAATACAATACAACACAATACATTACATTACAATACAATACTATACAATATGCTATTGCCCCTGGGACTACAGCAGCGTACTGTTCTGCTACCCTGACCGTTGTGACACATGTGGTGTGATGGTACCTGCTGCTGTCACACAGTTACACAGGGTGACTCATGTGGCATATTACCTATCTGACTAACATTCAGCAGGGGTATGTGTGACATGTACTCATGGGGAGTCTTGCTTCTTAACACTGTGTGGTTTATTGCAGGGTATGTCTTATCTGTGGGTAGGAACTCTTACCTCCACATGTGCACTCTATTGCAGTGGCACGGACGACACACAGCAGACATTTAGGTTGTGGATGGTGTGAGGTGTTACTATGGTTGTTGGACATCTGTCATGGGTGTGACTTACATATGTAAATCCAGGAGTGGTAACCTCTATGTGGGTAGCATATGTGTATTCTGTAGTGTTGTCAGTCACTGTGCATTGGTAATGTGTTTGAGTGCATTGTGACAGTGTTGTACATGTCACTGTGTCCTTCTCCATATCTGTAGCTGTCATATGAGGTCCATACCATGGCATCCATTATGTGGTGTGGAGGGGTACACTGACCTACATGTCCATAGCTGACACACCATGTTCGCTGACACATACCATGTGCAGGTATTCCAGGGATAGTGTGCCACTGTGAATATCATTGGGGCCACTATTGTACACATTTATGACCCTGTTCACCCCTGACACATGCAGTGGTGGGCAGCCAATCACATATTTGGTGGTTACTGGTGTAGGTGATCTGGAATGTGGTATGGTACTCCGGTTTTGACAGTGGTGTTCACTCCATGCCTTTGTCACCAGGCACCTGTTGCAATACATCTGTACACATGTGCCTCACTCAGAATTTATATACATCTCTCTCTCTCTCTCTCTATATATATATATATATATATATATGTATATATATATATATATATATATATATATATATATCTCGTAATACATATACACATATATATATTGATGTACATATATTGCTATAGATGTGGAGGGGGGGATACAGAGGGGGTGTGAGTGACAGAGGGGATGGGACAGGCTGTGTTGCAGGTCATCATATACAGTCATACCTGTAGATAGTCAGATCAGTCTGTCTATGTATATGTATCTACATATATCTATATCTGTATGTGTGCATTACATATATATGTTTGTACAATATTCTATCTACATCTGTCTATGTATTCCTACATCTCTCTCTCTATGTATGTATACATATATGCATATTATATATATATATATATATATATATATATATATATATATATATATATATATATACACATACATATGTTGACATACATACATATCCATATGTTAGACAGGTATATCAACATATTTGTCTACCATACTGTATACACACACTAACATACTGCTAAACATACATAACTGTGAAACCTACTTTGTACATGGCCCTACAACCTACAATTAACCAACATTGATATGTGCACATAGATGCTCTCACATACAAATGTATGTACAGCCTTCACTGATAGCTGCTGTATGTCCCCTGCCCTTTACACATCTTCATATACATATGGATACAGACCAATGACACATATGGAGGGTTCACAGTATGTAGACCTTTATAGTATTACTTTACATTACCTGTGTTTGTCACAGCTGCTTGTGTTGCTGTCTGGTTCTCTGTCCTGCTGTTCCACTTCCCAGTTGTCAGCTTTCAGGTAGCTGTTGCTGAACAATTTGTTTGTGTCTGCTTAATTGCAGTTTTCTCTGTCTCTGTCTCTGTCTCTCTCTCTCTCTCTCTGTCTGTCTCTCACATCCTTCTCAGGGTGCAATGAAAGTATTGCATGTGTGGACTGGGAGTACAGCTTACTTTTGTAGGTATCTGCATATGCCCATGTGATGGCCTTTGCACCAATTGTTAGCCAGCATTTGCTAATTGCATGCAGCCAGTTGTGTACTGATTGCAGTTCTCACAGTGATTTCAGAACAGTGCTATAAAAAGGTATGTGAGATAGGCATAGCCCTTTCAGATTTTAAGGGCAGGGACCATGCTGTTATGCTATGGACAATGTTCTGTGAGTGTAAAGGTTAGTATCTCTCTCATATTTCCAGATGTGTTGTAGATTAACATTCCTCCATTCATTTCTCCAGTTTCCTGTACTAACTGTGTATGTACACTGACACCTACAACTACTACTGCTGATAATGTGTATGTGTGTTCTTTCCTTTCACTTTTGCTTGCACTTTGTTGCTAAGGCTTCAATAGTTGCCCTTTACAGTCACTACTTGTATGCCTGCTAGGTGTCTTGACTGTAGTGTGCTGCTGTAGCTTTCCTATTTTCCATGTACATTCACGCCTTGGAATGCTTGCTATATCTGCTAGGGTGTTACAGCATGCAGTGTGGTCTGGCCATGGTGTGGGCCTTGACATCTATTAGGGTATTTGAGTATGCTGCTGAGCAGGCCCCAGAGACTTTCAGGTTCATCTGTTATGTGCCTCATGGAATGGTACATATCAGTGGGATACACCCATTAAAATGTCTGGTATGCTGCAGTTGTGACTGTGGGTTAGCATGAGCATATGTATTACTACACTTTTTCTGCCATGCAAGTGATGAATACTTTCAGGACTCCATAGTTACCATTGCATGTGTTACACCTTTCTGCCTACTGTTTGTACATTTCACATGGGGTCTGTGGGGCATCCCTGTAAGTCATTCACTGTTGGTATGTCTAGGCTCTTAACTATTCAAATATGGTGGTGTCAGACCCATCATGTGCACACATATTTGCAGGTTGTCCACATTTCTGCCTCATATTTTGGTCAATATCTCATGCACACCTTTTTCTGGCAAGTCACTCTGGGCTCAAGTCAGAATATGGTGACAAACATCCAAGTTTCAGACTGCATACCCTTCCAAACATCCCACAAAGTGCAGACCCTGTTACTCTCTGAACTGTATGCGTTTGTTGTAACATTATTTGTAATGTGTCCCTGGTTTTGGGCCTTTGCTACACATATTTTATTACTTGGTCCAGATGTGTTCCTGTAAGAGGTTGTGGGGTATGGGCAGTGCTTATCCTGCTGTGAGTATGTGTGTGGCTTGCAAGGTGCTATAGTGACATTATTACCTACTAGCTTCCAACTAGCATGGCTGTTTCTGTTCACACACTACTATTATGGAAATCCACTAGTTTTGATAGTAATTCTAAATGGCATACTTTGTGTACTACACATCTATATTCCCTTTACATTCATTCCTACTATTACATGATATATTTATTTTAGCACAATGTTCTTGTATAAGAGTCATGGCTTAGTGGTAAGTCATGCAGACTACTGTTTCCAAGGTCCTTGGTTTGGGACTCACAGTGGGATTTTATTTTGCTTTTGAACTGAGTACAGGACCTGTCAATCAAAGTGACTAAGGCACTTTTAAGCAGTTGTAACCGGGTTAGTGCTGGTTTGCGCGGAGCTCACGCATGCGCACTGGCGGTTAGCTCCGTGCCACCCGCTTACAACTGCTTAAACGTGCTTACTCTTGCGCACACCCGCGCTATTTTCTTTGAAAGAAAAGAAAATGGGGAGACAGGAAAGTGGTGAAAAAGGGGTCACAAAGAGGGTAAGACAGTAGGGAAACAAGCTTGGGATGTGCAGGAGGGATGTAGGTAAGGCCCATTGCTGCCCATTTCTTCATCAGCAACAGCTGTGCATATGTATGTAATTTGGTGTGACATTTGAAACCTTCCACCCCTGAGAGAGGTGTCAGGACAACAATAATACTTGTTGTACAGCCAATTGTAATTGATAGGTTCCATGTCCAGTAGACATGTGTGCGGAATGGGCAGCTATGTATGGGGCATCATTTTTTTGTGTGTACAGAGTGCCCTTTTTTTTTTTTTTTTCAGGTGAGAGTGGTATGTCAGGTGAAGGAAGTCGGTACAGCTGGGGAGGTAGGTTGGGTAGGTAAACAGACAAGACAAACAAGACGCATACAGGGGCGGTGTATGACACGTGTGGGGGGGTTACACAATTGACGGGGACGGAGGTTTGGATATCCAGAGCCCATGAGCCCAGAGATGGCAACAGTGGAACTGATATCCCCACCCATAGGCAGTTGCCACTGTTCCTTCACTGCCCAGGACGGGGCTGTGCTGGGGGCTGTGTAGGCGGGGCAACAGGCATGCCCGTTAGTTGCGCCACCCATGCCTTGAGCTGGCGTAGGGGCTCGAGAACAGAGTCCCGAATCTCCCTACGCACCACAGTCCGGACGCTACGGAGGGTGAGTGGTGGTTCTCCTCCGGCCACACTTGCAGAGGGGGGGCGAGCCCCATCCCCTGCAGCGCTTCCACCCGCAGGTGGCACAGGGCCACCGGAGGAGGGTCCGGACTCGGCACTAGTGCCAGGTGCACTCGCCAGCTGAGGTGGGAGAGGTGGGTCCGCTGGAATCCGCCTTCCCTGTCGTACTATGTTTTGCATTATGTCATGACAGTTTGGGTTAGTGACATATAATACCATTCACAATTAGTTGTAACAGCATGCATTAGTATTCCCATTAACCAAACACCCAGATATTCACACCATTGAACAGCGTGCATAACACATGCATAATTTGAACAGAAATACACAGTCCAACAACATGCAGGGTTAATTGATGGCAACAGGCCATCAGGTGTGGATGTATGAACAGGGCAGATGCATCAACAGACATGCAAATATATATGACCCAACAGGACAAACATCCAGGGGTGTTAATTGTGATTGCACATACCATTTTCACGTGGAATGGGTTATATGTGGTTATAGGGTGGGGTGAAGAAAGTAATATTAACACCTTCAATAACAATACATATGCTGTACATTTCTAATAGCTACAGTTATATACACACTACTGTTCTAACTACAGTTTCCTATATGATAACTATTTCAACTTGGTGATAGGACTGTTACTGCAACATCAATATACATTTTCTGGTTCTTCATACACATTCATATCTAGCTTTGTTCAGCTACATCATCCTGCTACATTTGCTTTATATAGCTGTAGACAAGTGTGGATGTTTGGTATATCAGACAAACATCCTATCTGCATATTGCAGACTGAGAGCAACATATCCAGATTTTGGGATACACATTCCAGATGCAGCAACACTTTGAACAGATTTTGCTGTTTGGTTTTGAATCTCACATGCATTTCATTCTGTCTTGACTGCAGTATACTTTATTCAGGGGTTATTACTACTGTATTGCTGGATTCACGACACTTTCTCACACTCTCTCACTTGCTTTCATTTTACTATTCAGGATGGTACTTCTAGGCTTTATTGACATGTTTTACCAGTAGTTATTACAATCCTTTCCAGCAGTCTCACTTCTGTCATGTTTCAGTATTTCCACAGGGATATATTTCACACATGTGATTTCATCATCTTCTGCAGCTATACTTTTCAGCCTGCTGCAGGTTGTGTACTATTTTCTTACAGGCAGGGCATTTTTATTTCAGAATATATGTTGGACAGTTTCATGTTTAGGTTAAACTTACAGGCTGAAACACACTTTTGTAATCAAGCAATACTTGCATACACTTTCACACTGTTACTTGCAGATTCTATTCCTTACTGACTATACTGCACTCTTTTGCTGACTGTCATACTTTTATATTTCTTTACAGTTACTGGTAGTGGATTACTGACCTGCCAGGTGGCGCAACCGCACCAGCCTATCGCCATAGGCTCTGTGGTTCACAGAACGGACACCTGCAGCTGTAATATAAATGAAGTAATATTGGAATACACATCTCCATAATATCAGCTAGTTTAATTTCTTACATACATAATTAAATGTTACTTACTCAGTAGTGGGGCGTTGGGTGTTTGCCGGGCCTCCTGGATCCAAAGGTTCAGTTGGTCCTGCTTGCGTCTCTTCAGGTCCGCATGGTGGTGACGGACCTGTTCACCAGTCCTTGGAATCCCTGTGGCACTGGTGAGATCATGAGCCAACCGGTCCCACGCCTCAGCCCTGTATGCTCCCCAGAGGACCTGGCCCTGCATGAGTTGGGCCTCATGATGATGGACTAGGAGCCAGACCATGTACCCGGACTCCTCAACACCCCACCTCTGTGATCGAAAGCGACTACCCTCTCCTACTCCTGTCATTCTGCCTGCAGGTCAGTTCTACAATCGTTTATGCTGTGTATTCCCACCTATGGGGCTTATATAGTCCGTTTTTCCCGCACATATCTGTGATTGGCCATTTTGGAATTGTATCAACTTCAGTAAACCTGCATTGTCATGCTCTAGTTTGTATTCATTCCTATATATTAGCTATTATTGCATTTACAGGTACTGCTGTCATGGCTTAGTGGTTCTGTACCTTGACTATGGTGTATAGTATCCTGGGTTTGAACCTGGCCACTGATTGTTATTTTTCATGACTGTCTAGACATGCTGAGGGGTGTGTCTGTGTAAAGGCAGTTTTGATATGGCTTGCTCAACGTTGCCCGTCGGTTAGCTCATTTGCACGGTGCGCAGCTCCTTGCAAACAGGGTACGCTGCTTTAAGCCTCATTTGGCTATCGGCACGCATATTACGCTCAGCTCAGTTAGGGGCACATAGATTTAGCGTGTTAAACCACTGCCCAGCTACGGGCGCTCATTTTGCGCCAGTTAAACCACTGCTCATCTACGGGCACATGCACTCACTCTGTTAAACTGTAGCTCAGCTATGAGCACATCTGGCATTTTTTCTTCTTTTGTTACCTCACATGTCTTCAATATAAATGGGCTATTTCATTACATTTTACATATATTGGGGTTTTATGCGTACATATTTGTCAGGGACTTGTTTCCTGCTTATTTTGAAAAAAAAAAAATTGGTGTTGTGGGGGCTCGAACCATGAATGCCTGCTCTTAAGCAACATCTCTACCGCTACGCTATTGCTTCCTGGCTTGTTTTGCATATTTAGTTCTTATATGCTTTTCCACTGACTGCTAACTGTAGCTGCACTACGGGCACGCCCGCGCAAACGAGCGCACTCACGGTTAAACATCTTTACAATTAAAAAAAATATATATAACATGTTCATTTATATATATTTTATGTTCATAGTCTGTGGGGGCATGTGTTGTGTTGTGTTTATTCACATTTCCATGGACTCTGTTGTGGGTGTTTACTTTGGGCACTTTTACACTTCTGGGGGCATGTCCGCTTGCAGGGCTCAGCCTACGGACATGCCCCCTACTGTCTTACACGGACCGTGTTAGACTTGGGTGTGATTCAGCATGCTCTCATGAATATGCAAAGCATGCTGACATCACTCCGTTTAACTGCAGCCTCCGTGTAAGAGTTATAACTCTTACACGGAGGCTTCGTGAATCCTGGGGTATGTTTATTTTTTGAGGAGGAACAGACAACAGAGCATGTTTTTTAAAATGCAAAGGATTGGTGAAACTCTGGAAAAAGTTGTGTGAAGAAACATTTTGTGAATATTAATGACATCAGTAATAAAGATATGAATATGATTATGCATGGATATTATATCATCAATAAGAAAGATACGTGAGAAGGGTAGATAATTTATTTTATGTAATATGGGTTATTTGCAATGAAAAACTGAATGAAATTTTGTTTAATGGAAATGGATTTTGGCAGATATATTGTGAGAAATTAGATTATGGTTATGGAAAGTGAAGGGTTCAATTATGGAATAATAACAATGAAGATGTTATAAGAAAAATGATAAATGGCAAAAAAAACCCAGAAATGTGTATATGTGTGCAAATATGTGCATTCTGTAAATATGTAATTTATGTGATTTTTTATGTTATGTAAAATAAAGGACTCCTGTTCTTTTTCATAGGTGATAGGGGATCTTTTACTTCAGCTACTACCAGCTCAAGGGGATGATGCCTCAGTTTAACATTTCATATGAAGGACATGCACTCAGGAGTGCAGCATCCCTTTCTGTTTCACTGGAGTATCAGTGCGCAAGCAACCTGGTACAGGAACAGAACCCAGAGCCTTCTACACTAAAGATGAGTTTGCTACCTGTGTGCTCCCTTTAGTACCACAGACACTGTTAATGGTACCGTGTATTATTTAATAGGTTGCCCTCCCTATCATATAACAGATGTTAATATTTCATACTACAAGAGTTCCATTACAGATGCTAGGACATATTTTGAAACTGATATACTGTGAGGCAGTATCAGTGATTGGTATTATAAATCTCTATATAAGTGGGCAAAGTTGCAGTGACTGGACAGATTATCAGCAGTAGGTACAGACAGTAAGAAAAGAAGACAAAGAAAAAGAAACTGTCCTGTCTTTTAGTATGAGAAACCATGCATTGATTTTCCAGGAATGAATATTCTTAGCACCCCTGTTTTTTCATCCTAAATGTGGCCCTTATTGTTACAGTGGACACAAGTAGCGCAAAACCCTATTGTGGGGAAGGGCAAATTTTGTCAGTGATGCTAATGTGATTCCAGGCGTGACTTTGGTAGAAAGACATATGTGAAATGAAAAAAATGTATGTAAGTAGATGAAGCACAGCTAGAAACAATATTACACAAATGTTATATTATACCCTAGTTACAGTTCAGTTGCTAAGGGACAGGGGTTGACTAAGAAAAGGCTAAATGAGTAGTTGTGAGTTGTTCTATTTCAAATTATTTACTGTTCTGTTTCTTGTGGAACATATAAACAACAATTTCTACTCTGTTTTATTTTTTGGTAATCAGATACAACCCACTTGCAGTAACATATGCCTCATGGGCTTGGATCTATAAATTATAAGAGCTCTATTTGTTTGGTAAGGCAAAAACATTTGGATTTCAGACTAAACTGGGAATTAGAAGCAGCAGGGCCAAGCTCACACATGGGAGCACAGAGCTGCTGCTCCGTCATCCACCTTATTAATCTAGCTCTGCGTACAATGCTTAAGTCACTGCTTATAGTGGAATTATAGGGACATTTTAGTACATAGCCTGTACCACACTGGGGCACACTAGGCATAAGTGCCAGCTGTGAAAGACTGTGCACAGGTGAGTGCCCCAGTAAAAAAAATAATTTTTTTCTAATCATATTAATAGGGTATAGGTAGACGACTATTAATATGCAGTCTAAGTGTTCCAGTAAAAAATACAAAGATTTTTTTTTTCTGAACATAGCAATAGACTTAGGTAGTCAACCCATGTCCTATTACAATGCAGTCTAAGTGCCAGCAATTTGTTGTGCTTTGCACCTGATTGCAATGTTTTCTGAGTTTGCTATTTCTAGTCATGTATTGCTATGAAGAGAGACTGCTGACAACTGTGCAGTCTAAGTGCTTGCAATCAGTTGTCCTTTGCATAGACAAAGTCTGGACATTCCTAAAAAATAAAGAAACAAACAAAAAGACAGTTTTTAAGTATTATCCTAGTTCACTTTAAAAATAAAGTTAATCGAACAGCAGGTTTTTGCATAAGTGTGCATTTTCTGATCAGTAAGAAGTGTGGAACTGTAATATCTGACATTATTGACTGGTCTGTAAACCTCAGAGGTTTCAAAACAGGTACAAGACAAACACTGAGGCAAAAATCACAGATATTTGGCAAAATCAGGGACATTTCAAAGGTATGGTTCCATGTATGCTTCTCATCTTTTTTGTTCAAGAAGTCTGGATGCAGCCAAAAATTATGTGGGACAAAAATCAGAAACAAATTTTAAATGTTACTCTAATGCACTTAATAATAATAACAGGTTTCGCATAAACATGCATTTTCTGGACAATACAAACATGAATCTTTAATTTTTATTTATTTAGTTATTTATTTTACATTTGTTTACTGAGAATGTCTGACTGAGATAATATCCCATTTTTGGTGAATACCCAG